>NW_003852401.1:45244639-45254874 GCF_000181295.1 Otolemur garnettii
TTGAGCTATAGGCGCCGAGCCTGTGTTTTTTTTTTTATTGTGGTAAATTAAATTCATAAATAAAATTTAACCATCTTAATCATTTTTTTAAATTTCAGATTAATGTGAGGGTACAATCAGGTGACAATGTTTGCATTTGTTAGGAAGAGTCCCTGTTATAGTTGTTGGTTGCACCCAGAAGATCTTAATCATTTTTAAGTATAGATTCAGTGGCACTGAATATATTAACATTGTCGTATAACCAGCAACACCAACCATTTCCAAAACTTCTAAGTCATCTCAAATTGAAACTCTGTACCCCTTAAGTAATAACTCTCCATTACTGTCCCCTCCCCGAATTAATTTGACTATTTTATGTACTTCACGTACATGGGATTGTGCAATATTTGTCCTTCAGTGTCTGGCTAATTTCATTTAGCATAATGTTTTGAAGGTTTATTTATGTGTGTATCAGAATTACGTTCCTTTGTAAGGCTGAATGGTATTCTGATGTTTGCTTATACCATGCTTTTGTATCTATTTCTCCATTGATGGACATTTGGGTGGTTCTTCCCTTTTCACTGTTGTGAGTAATGCTGCATGAACACAAGCATACACGTATTTCTTTGAGACCCTACTTTTAATTCTTTTGGGTGTGCACCTAGAAACGGCATTGCTGGATCATATGGCAATTGAATGTTCAATTTTTTTAGGAAACGCCACACTGTTTTCCTTAGCACCTGCACCATTTCATGTTCCCACCAACAGTGCACAGACAGGGCTCCCAGTTTCTCCACATCCTCGTCAATGCTTGTTATTATATATACATATGTATATTTTAATATAAAAGCTATCCTAAATGAAGGGAAATGATTTTGTATTTGTTTTTCATGAACCAGCATACCTTGCCCCAGCCTGTTACCCACTTGATTCTTCCCTATCTTTCTTGAGATACCACTCAAGCATTTCGAGGGTTTTACTTCCTTCTTCCTCTCTAATGGTTGTGCTTTGCGAACGCCATATTCCTTGTGAAGTACATTCCTCGAAGTTTTCAGATATATCCCTCCTAAAGGACAAATTCACCAAAATGAGGAACCTTTTAGCCCTGAACTATTGCCTTTTGTTGGCTGCTGTACTTTGAATCTGAGCCCCGTTACCTCAGTGACTCAGACTGTGAGCCCTCGTGGTCAGTGGTATATCTTTGTACCATGGTGATTTGACTTCATAAAGTAATGCTTAGCAGGCAGCACAGTAACTGAGCAAGTGATAAGTGTGGGAAGGGCAAATGCAGTTATCCTAAGCTGACACCATTTGAAGCAGTCCCTGATATTTGCTTAGCCCATGACTGCTTTCTCTTGCTCCTTTCTCCTCTGCTCTCTGCCTTTATCTCTTCCTGCTTCTAGGATCCCCTCTCACCTGGCAGGAAACAGGGACATGAACAAGCATGTGGGAATCCTTTACTGGCCACTGATTTCTGTTCTAGCATCTGGGTCCTTCTGCTCATAGGACTTTCCTTAGTTGCCACTGTGTAGGAATTTCTGGAGGTCATTTTATTTTCTCCTGGAAATATTAATACATACTAAGGTACCTAACAACTTCTGTTTTTAGTCTACATATGTGGAGAAGGTGAAATCATGGTTTGTTTTGATTCCTTAGGGACTGGGTAAATGTGCTAAAAGAGAAATTACTCAATAAGTGGAACATGTAGAGTTCCTTCTAACTTTCTATACCATTTGCTTTTGCGACATTAGCATATACAGTGTGTATGCAAAATACTTGTTAAAATCCTGAGTTTTAAGAGAATATGTTATGGAATATCTACCTTTTATTTCTTAAATACAAGATGCTAAACAATACAAGGTTCATGTGCCATGAAGTTCATGTGCACTTTATGATTTTAAATCGCACACTATTTACATTGCACACAAACCTTATGGCCACCCTGTTTCTCTAGAATCTCAAAATTGAAACGAGTTTAGGAATAGATAGCATACTAGGTAGAAACATAAGAAAGCTATTTGGCGCAAGATAAAGGATTTTGGTATTGACTGAAAAATGTATAGTCAGCTTTCATTTGTCTAATAGGTTTGCAAATTACCTGTGCTGGGAGAATGGGGACTGAAGACCCCATTCTTGGCAAAAGAAAGCACCCCCAGAAAAAAGAGGAAAACTAAAAAGTAAGCTCAGTGAGTTGGAACAAAGAAAAGTCAGCTAGTTTACATTTAAGCTAGCCATTGCTAGCAAGCTTCTCGCCTTTTCTGAAATTCTAGCCTGTTGGGGATATAGCTTATAAACACCCTGCTGGGTCTGTGAGCACTCTGAGGAGAGTCATGGCCCTATGTGAGAGATTATGGCAAGTCCCAGAAAAGATACATCTTCCAGGGCGTTTCCTGCCCATTAAACAGGCAAAAGCAGATACCCATTGTGAAGATTTGCATTTGCCTGTGGCAGACACCAAGGGAGTAGCTCCAGCTCTGAGAGATGGACAGAGGAGCTTTTATCCCTCTGGAGGAAAACCCTCCTCCCACCGATCCCTTAGAGGACATTAATGGTGGTGGTGTTTTACTCCACAGAGAATTAGTGGAGCTTAACAGCTCCCTAGAAATCTGTATGTGTGACCTCAAGCAGGAGGCTCTCCCAATACAAGGCTCAGATTTCAAATTTCTGAAGGCTACCCTTAAGGTTAATAATAGTAACAATAGGAGCTGATATGATCAATCTGAGAAACTGCTGACCTCTTTGTTCCCTCCCTCATCTTACCCTCTGGACAAATAGACTTTAAGAAAATCAGAGTGGAGTAAACACTCTGGGCCACTGTCGGAATCCCACTACGGGCAATGGACCCCTGAGCTCCCACTTTTAATTCTGCTTTATGTCTCTTGTCTTTCTTTACCATTGCTTCTAATTCTATATTTCTTCAGCCAATGGCTGCCAGTTTCCACAGGTCTCAGCGGATGCTGCTCTCGGGGAGGGACCCCGACAGCCTGGGATAGGAAAATGAATACATTTGTGAAAAAAGTTGAAATTACCATAAATCTGCAGATCCACCCCCATTTTACAAAGCATGCATTTTTTGGAACTGCATGAAAGCTGCCTCGTGTGTCTACTTGAGCATCACACCACCTCATTCCTCCCTCAGTAGTGAATTGAATGTCCCTTTCTCCTTTGACAGTAGCTTTCTAGGGGGAAATTGGCAGTCACACATGTAAGGTAAGGGGTCTAGGAAGAAGGCTGTGGATTTTCTCCTTCTCAGAGCTAGGAGTGGGAAGACAGAGGCATTAATCAAGGACAGGAAGGAAAAAGGGGAAGCAAGTACCCCATCTTCTCCCAACTCTAGTAGTTTTAGTATTTTCAAACAGAGAACTCAGATAAAAAAAAATAGACAATCTGTAGTATTTGAGTAATTTAAAACCTTTTATTGTGTTCATCAGGTAATTTATGTCTTGATTGGTGTTTATAAACTATGAGACTTTTTCCCCCCCTCACCATTGGTAAATGTGTGCCTGGATGTTTAAAACGTATGTACTTTTTAAATTGTGGAGAGTAACATATATTGAAAAGTACATAAACATCATTTATCCTGTAACAAATTATTAAAATGTGAATACATACGTCAGTGCCAAGCAGATCAAGAAATATAATATTGTCAGCATCTTGAGAGCCATTCACACAAACCTTCCTAGTTGTCTTTCTTCCTTTCCTCCACAGGGGATGTGTTCCCTCATTTTTTTAGGGTAATCACTATAGTTCAGTTTTACCTGATTTTGAACTTTCTGTAGATGGAATCATATCTTATACATTTCTTTTCTTTTTTTTTGAGGCAGTTTCACTTTGTTGCCCTTGGAAGAGTGCTGTGGCATCACAGCTCACAGCAACCTCAAACTCTTGGGCTTAAGCAATTCTCTTGCCTCAGCCTCCTGAGTAGTTGGGACTACAGGTGCCTGCCTCAACTCCGGCTATTTTTATACACAAGATCTCACTCTTGCTCAGACTATTCTCGAACTTGTGAGCTCAGGCAATCCACCTGCCTGAGGCCTCCCAGAATGCTGCCTGCAGTGGTAGTTCCTACAATTTTCCATTGTCAGAATAGACTATGTTTTATATATTTGTTGTACTTTTAATTGGCATTTTGAGTAATGCTGCTGTGAACATTCTGTTAGTATACATAAGCACTTAATAAGCTTAGAGTTTTCTTTGCAGGAAAGTTTGTATGAAATAATTTGTGGATTTTGGAATCATTTCATTTATAAGTGTGTTAAAACTTCCCCACTATAATTGGAATTATTTCTTCTTATAGTTGTGTTGTATTTTGTGCTATACTTTGAGCTTCATATTTTGTTTTATATTTCCATATTATTATATACATATTTAGAATTGTTACATCTTCCTGGTGAATTGAACTATTTATCATTGTGAAGATTTGATTAGTTTGTTTTAGTTTGAGTGGTATTTTTTTCTGTGTTCTTTTTGCTTCCTGTATAACTATATGTTTTAGGTGTATCTTTTATAACAGTGTAGTTTTCTTTTGCTTTTTTAAAATTTAAAACTAACAATATTTGGTTTTTATTTGGATATTTCATCCATTTGCATATAGTGTAATTACTGATAATATGTGAGTTTAAATCTGCTGTCATACTATGTGCTTTTTATTTATCTTATCCTATATTTCTTTTTCCTTCCTATTGTGCCCTTTTGGGGGCTTAATTTTTTCTTTATTATAAAATTTTCTGCTCTGATAACATAGAAGTTACATACTGCCTTTTAATATTCTATTAGTAGATATCCTAGAAATTATGAGTTATTAAAGTCTAATATTAACGCTTTTGCCTTTGTTTTCCTGGACAATGCAGGGACCTTGCAATTCTTAACTCTATCATTCTCCTGGCTTTTATACCACCTTTCATAGCAGGTGTACTGGTGGCCAATTCTTTCAGTTTAGTGTGTAGGCTTTAGTTCATCTGTTTATTTAGACAGAGTCTCACTTTGTTGGCCTGGTAGAGTGCCATGTCATATAGCTCACAGTAACCTTAGACTCTTGGGCATCAGAAATTCTCTTGCCTCAGCCTCCCAAGTAACTGGGACTACAGGCACCCGCCATAATGTCTGGCTAATTTTAGAGATGAGGTCTTGCTCTTGCTCAGGCTGTTCTCGAACCTGTGAGCTCAGGCAATCTACCCACCTTGGCCTCCAAGAGTGCTAGGACTACAGGTGTGAGCCACCACCCCTGGCCCAGTTCATCTTTATTCTTAACAAATATTTAGCTGGGTGTAGAATTCTAGGTTGGCCCCTTTTTCCTTTCATTGCATTGTGGATATGTTTTTGGTCTTCTCACAGCATTTCTATAGATCATAGTCATTCTTTGAATTTTTTTCATTGTTTTGACTTTTCATATTGAATTCTGGCTCACTTCTTTTAATCTCCCAAGTTCACTAATTATATTTTCAGCTGGGTTTAATAAACTATTAAACACATCTGTTAAGATCTTAACTTTATTTTGTTTTTCAGCTCTAGAAATTCTGTTTGATTCTTTTGCATCAACAGAGTAATTTTTTATAGTTTTCAAGTGCCTTTATGAAGTTTTGACTTTTATCTTCAAAGTGACCTTTTTAGTTATTTTATAGTTATTTGGTCATTGAACTATCTGGAGTCTTTTCTGTTTTTGTATCTTTGGCTGCTGTCCATTCTTTTGGGGTGCTTGTTCATGTATTCTTTTCTCCCTGTGTGTTTGGTTGTTTTCAGTTATGGGTTTTTATTGTACTTGGGAAATTATTTTTAGAAATAATTTGGAAGTTAGGATTTTTGTTTGCATCTTCTAGGCACCTGGCAGCACTAGCAATCTGGGACCACTTTAATTGAGTTTCATAGTGAGGCTGGAGTGCAAATGCAGGACGGTTTATCCCTACTCTCAAGGTACACATTTGTGGGTCCCAAACTTAAGTGTGGAGTAGTTTACTAGGACCGCACTATGGCAGTCTGGGTTTACTATTCACCTCTAACTCTAGCAAAGCTGCCAAAAGAGCTTTTGTGCCTTTGCTAAAGGATCAGCCTACAAGGCCCTCAGGATGCTTGTCTAGGCCTTTGCAACCCTATGTACCAGGATCTTTCTCTTGTATTCTGCATGATCTCTCTGAGTCTTTGATGATTTATAGATTATGTTTTTTGTATTTCATGTAGCCTTCTGGCATAACTTTCAGCAGGAATATTGGTCTCATATAGTTTACCATTATCTAAAGTAGAACTGAAATTGCATGCAATTTTAACTATGTACATTTGTATTAAATATATTCTGTACCATACTTGGACTTTTTTTACCTATCCTAGCTAATCAATAGACCTTATGGTAGACTTTCTTCCAGCTTTGTTAGAGTAGTAGAAAAGCTGGATAAAACATCTGTTGAAGATGTTGGAAACTTGCAGAGATAGGACTTGAAGGGTTAGGATCTTGGAGTAAAGGTAAATGCATAGTACTGAGGAGAAATTCTTAAGAAGGTTTTCTCCCTTAGGGCATTTGCCTTATTATTATTATTATTATTGTTTGGGATTCGTTGAGGGTACAAAGAATTAGGTTACACTGATTGCATTTGTTAGGTAACCTCCCTCTTATAATTATGTCCTGCCTTTAAGAGGTGTGCCATACAATGTGACTCCCCCAATTTCCCCCCCTTCTCCCCTCTCCTCCATCTGCCCTTTCCCATCTCTCATTCCCCTGCCCCCTACCTTATATTAGCTCATCTACTGCCTTCATCTTAGAATTGAGTACATCAGATTCTTGCTTCTTTGTTCTTGTGATGCTTTATTATGAAGAAATGTGTTCCATTTCTATCCAGGTTAATACAAAAGATGTAAAGTCTCCATGTTTTGTAATGGCTGCATAGTAAGCATTCCATGGTATACATATATCACAGCTTGTTAATCCATTCCTGGGTTGGTGGGCATTTAAGCTGTTTCCACATTTTGGCAATTGTAAATTCATCTGTGGTAGCATTTGCCAATTTTAAGAAGGGGGAGAGAACAAGAACCTGGAAGGTCTGTACTACTAAAGGTCAAAAAAGCTAACAGAACTTTTGCAATTTGCAGGGTTGGAGAGACACATGTTCAACTTCCAAAGGAAAAGATTGTTGATCTTGTTACTTTAAAATGTAAAACTTCTGTATATCAGTAAGCATCATAAAAACAGGAGACTTGATAACATTAGAAAAATCACTGTTTTCAACCCCTAATGGATTTAAAATGACTAACAGTGGATCCTAAAGCCCTGCGAGAAGAAGTTGATGATAAACTTTGTAATAGATGAATTAGGTTGACAATACTTGAATTCACTGATCACTTTCAACATTATGTGTCTTTTAATTTGATCCAAAGTACACCGAACCATGAACAAAGTATTCTTGATTGAACCTCAATCTAATCAAGCCGGTAAATCCATCAGTTTGCGGGAAGTACAGTGGAATAGCTAAAGATGTTAAGTGCCTCCACTGGGATGTGATCAGCCAAATGCAGAAACACAGGAGATTCTTAGAATCTTAGAATTCTTAGAAACCATACACCAAATGCTTTGGTTTCTCCCAGGAACAAATGGTATGAAAAGGTTTAAAAAAATAAAAGAGGGGGGTGGTGCCTGTGGCTCAAAGGGGTACAGCCGCTGGCCCCGTATGCTGGAGGTGGTGGGTTCAAACCCAGCCCCGGCCAAAAACTGCAAAAACAAAACAAAATAAAATAAAAGAGGATAATTGGTACAGATTTAAAGAAGAAATATTAATATTCATCATAGGCAAATGGTGGATCTTGTTTGGATCCTGATAGGAACAAACCAATGGTATTAACAAATATAATGGGAAAGTTTAAATAAATTTAAACACAGAAGGCTATTAATGATATTGCTGGGTTTATTGTGTGGGAAGAAGTTATTGTAGTTAAGTTCCTTCTTTTTAAAAGTTCCTATAGAAAGAGATACAAATCAAAGTCTTTTGGGTAAAGTGATATAATATCTGTGGTTTGCTTTAAAAATGGGGAAGAGAGCTAATTGTTTGAACTAGATAATGGATACACAGAGATTCATTTGGCTGTTTTATCTACTTTTTTATATGTTTAAAAATACTCATTAAGCAATTACCCAAAAACCCCATTATCAATAAAATTCCGCTTGTACTACATAGCCTTGTTTAAGTGAGACCATCATAAGCTACTCTAGTGAAAGCTCACTGTGTTTTAGTGGTGTCATACAAAAAGGCATAAACTTCATTTTATCTGTGTAGCATATTTCGTAGTGGTTTTATCTGTTAGACTTATCTAACTCTATGACTTCTGAAGATGCACACTCTAATCTATAGTCTTTCCAAGACTGTGGAGAAAGAAAGGGCAATAAGTGGGGAGTATTCCTATCAGAAGAATAGGAAAGGGGTGCTAGGTGGGAAGAACCCATAGAAATCTATCTTTCATGTATTAGGTACTCAGGACATTCACACCCACTCACTCAGGACGTTCACACCCACTGCTTTCCACACAGATTTTTTAGAATACTTGGAGTTAATACAATTTAGTGTTCTCTTCCTTCAAAAAGGGAGATAATCCAAAGTATTCAAGTCATCTAGCTTCAAGTGTAGAAGTTCTAGATAATGTTAGTTCCTCTTCCCATGTCTGTTATGCCCTGTAAATTATAGACTAAATAGAAAATTTGTCTACCAATAATATACTTCACATATGCAGTAGTGGGAGTGGGAATACTGAAAGAGGGAATTTTCTTTTTTTTTTTTGAGATAGAGTCTCACTTTATTGCACTCAGTAGAGTCCTGGGGTGTCATAGCTCACCACAACCTCCAACTCTTGGGCTTAGGTGATTCTCTTGCCTCAGCCTCCTGAGAAGGTGGGAGTGCCTGCCACAATGCCCAGCTATTTTTCGTTGCAGCTTGGCTGGAGCCTGGCTTGAACCCACCACCCTTGGTATATTGGGCCAGTGCCCTACCCACTGAGCCACAGGCGCTGCCTGAGAAGGGAATTTTTGAAAAGTTGTATGACATAGCAAGCAAATACAGATACCATCCAAAAACCTCACTTATGCATTTTGACCTAATGATAGAGTGCTGGTGGACACACCCTGCTTTGTGGCTTGGAAGATCAGTGTAGTCACTGAGGCCATGACTTCTTCCCAGAATCCAGATCTTCCACACATGTTTTAAACAGCTATGGGAGAGTACTTCAGCATGGACCAGCTGTGCAGTGACTCTTACTGTCAGCCCTACCCATAGTTTTTATTGCCAGGAGAATGGATTGAGGAAGATAAATGGTCTAAAACCCATGCAGTATATAGGCTGCTTTCAAAATCCAAGATATATCAGCCAAGCATCTTCCCTTTTAGCAAATGCAAGGTACAACAGTTATTCATTTTTATTTTTATTTTTATTAATTTTGAGTTAATAATGTATGTGACAATAAATTGAAAAAAATGCAGAGGGGTGTACAGTGAAATTTAAATTCCTTTCTTACAGTTATTATTCAGTCACCCAGTTCTTTGGAAGGAACCACTGGTAGTAGTTTCTTCCTCATTTTAAAGGGTGTATCCTGACTTGGCACAATCTATGGAATCACAAGAAACTTCTTGAGGTGCAGGGACTTATTTCCCACTTTCTAGAATATATATAGGACACCTATATCTTTTTATTCTCCAGGGTCTATCAGCCTAGGACTCTTCAGTAGACCAGCATAGATGTAATGTGTCCAATGCAATCTGCAGTGTCCTGGGTTGATGCTTCTGAAGCAAATGAAAGAGAAATGCTTTCTCGTGTTCTCAGTTTATCCTAATAGACAATGCATTTGTCACCTTCAAATTACATTCTGGGTACCAAAGGTGGTATTACTTTGCTGTAGTAAGGACCCGCATCTGCAAGTATAGCTTGAGCTGGAGTCACTATTTGATTATGCTTTTGAGAGCCTATTATCATTGACCTGTTAGTCTCTAAGTTGGGAAGGTGAGGGTCTCTACAAATCATCAGATGTGTGGCATTGTTTTTTTGTTTGTTTGTTTGTTTTTGTTTTTGATAGTTTATTGTTGGGGTAGGAAAGTAAATTCCAGTGGCTTTCACTTGGCTGTTTTTATTAGACAAGCATGAAAGTCAGGGGCCCTATTTTCATGAGTTATCTCATTGATCTGTATGACCCTCTTATTCCATGGACTGCTGGTTTCCAACTCTCTAAACAACCAAAATTTGACTGCCATTTTCCCTGTCTTGCCTCAATAACCACTTCTTTTTTTTTTTTTT
>NW_003852401.1:45260131-45268965 GCF_000181295.1 Otolemur garnettii
GCCCCATTCTGAGTTTACCTTGTTTGGAGGCCTTATCAGAACTGTTCAGTTGGTGGCCTCTTCTAGTTGTCCAGCGAGAGAGAGGCAGAGCGTGTCTATTGTCTACTCCCAGTTCTCGGGTGCTGGGTCAACTCGGGTGCAGTGGAACGGCAGCAGCTGCACGGGAGTGTGCATGGCCGGATTAGACCTCGTTCAGCCTACTGGGGAAACCAGTGGGCAGGAGACTGGCAGTAGCTGGATCAGTCCTAGTTCAGCACCCTGGAGCAGTCGGGGGGTGGGGGAATGGCAGCGGTAGTGTAGGGTTCGCAAGCGATCAGATCAGTCTTATTTCGGCCCCACCAGACTAGCTGGGGGGAGTGGAGGACTCCTTCACCGTGGCCTGTTGGACGTGTGCAGCACTAGCAAGCCGATCTATTCCTTCCCAGCCTGGGAGCCAGAGTGGGGAACTCCTCCACCTCCGTCTGTGGGACACACGTGGCTCTAATAGACAGATCTTGGCCTGCCCAGAGCACTAGAGTCCTCCACCGCCTCCTGCAGGGCGTGCGTGGCTCTAGCAAGCAATTCTGGGCCCACCCAGCACAGGTGCCTGGAGCAAGGAACTCCTCTGCTGGCCCCTGTGGGGTGTGCGTGTCTCTAGAAGGCTGTTTGGGGTCTGCCTGGAACAGAGGATTCCTCTGCCACTGCCCGTAGGACACCCGTGGAGCACACGGCTCTAGCAAGCAGTTCTGGGCCCTCCCAGAGTGGGGGACTCGTCTGCAGCCACCTGCGGGGGTGCGCTAAGCTCTAGCAAGTACTTCTGTGGCTGCCCAGAGCAGGGGAACTCTACTCCGGCGACCAGCTGCCCGCGGGAAGCTTGCAGCTCTAGCAATCGGTTCTGGACCTGCCCAGAGCCCTGGGGCGGGGTTCTTCTCTGCCACCCGTGGGGTGCAGGGCTCTAGCAAGCAGTTCTAGGCCCTCCCGGAATGGGGGACTCGTCCGCTGCCACCGGCAGGGGTGCGCTAAGCTCTAGCAAATACTTCTGTGGCTGCCTGGCACAGGGGGCTTCTCTGCGGCCGCCCGCCACCCGCGGAATGGGGGCGGGTCTAGTAAGCAGTTCTGGGGCCCGCTTTGTACCTGTATTTTATGTTCTTAAATGAGCTTCCTTGGATTTATAGCTTGCCGAACTTCTTTCTGGGCTCAGCTCCCCGTCTTTGGCTTCATAGATTCTGATTCCAACCAGTTTTTCTTCCTTTGCTCAGGAGCCTCTGACCAGGGTTTCTACCAGTCGGCCATCTTCCCAGAATCCTCCTACCGATATTTTTGGTATTTTATTGGGAACATTTAACCTGTTAATTATTGTTGCTGAGAATTTAAATGTGCTTTATTTACTCCTAGCAGAACAGTCTTTTGAAATTAGGTTGCTGACTATCTTCCCTGCCTTAGAGGTTTATAAGAGCACGTGAAGGCCTGTACCTGTTGAGAAGGGCCCTTCCCTCTTTTGCCTCCTAGAATTTCTGCTTCTGGCTTCTCTAGGTGATGGAGAGGTGTGGCATGGGAGGGGCACCTGCAGTCAATAACCCACCTCCACTGGAGGCTCACACTCACTGGGCAACTTGTTCTGTTTACGTGGACTTTCAGGGGTAGGAATTCAAGCTTATGAGAATTTGTCTTGTGTAACGTAGGACTGGTATACTTCCTCAATATTTATAATTTATTGTATTTTACTGAAATATTACTTCTTCTTGTGAATGAATTGAGATCAAGCATACAAAACAGTCTTTACTTAAATTAGACAGATTGTTTGAATTGATGCATGTGGAATGGATCATTTTGCTTTTTTCTAAGAAATGAAGAGAAACTGGGAAGAAAATTCATTAGACAGTAATGCATAGAGATTTTTTTTTTACACCTAAATGAAAACCCAGAAATGCATATAAAACATAAGAACTTCAAAAACATTTCTTAGGCACAGACTATTATTAAACACCATGGATGTTTTTGATTTCCCATTACATTAAAATACTCAAATGAACTTCATATTCAGAACATTTAAAAATAGCGCACTCTTAAAAAGAAGATATAAAGTGTTATCAGCTGTGTTTTTTGTACATAATTAGCCTGTGCCTATGGAGGTATAATGACTTATAGCCTAATGATCTTATCATGATAAAAGTTCAGATGGTAAAAATTGGAGCTGCAGCTGGGTGACACATTTTAAAACCATTCAAAGATGGCTCTAGCAAGAAAGTGTGCTATTTTAGTCCTTTGTAATCTCTCCTTTACCCACCAGTGGGTTGAGAAGGCAGTGAGAAAAGATCCTTTTAAAAATGGCTTCATTTGTTCCCTTTCTTACAGATTTGATATGTGCCCACTGTTTCCTTCAGTGCTTTGCAGGCCACTGTAAAGGGATCATCACCTTTCCCCTTTTTCCAAGATGGCTCAAGATTCAGGAGATCTTTGTTCTGATTATCAATTTTGGATGTGGAAGCTTTCTGTATGGGACCAGGCCTCCACTTTGGAAACCCAGCAGGACACTTGTCTTCACCTGCCTCAGTTCCAGGAGTTCCTAAAGAAGATGTATGAAGCCTTGAAAGAGATGGTAATTAGTGGACCAAAATAATGAAATTATTTTATGACATCAGGATTTGCACCAGATTTCACCAAGACAAATTATTACCAGAGTCAGGGACTTGTGGCCTTGACCTAATCTGCTAATAGATTTGAAAGACAAACTACTCATAGGTAATGCAGACAAGAGGTGGTTTCCTAGTCTCTGATTTATTATTGAGTCAGTCTTTTCTTCTTGAGCAGTGTGTTGTCACATGAGACTTCCTGACCAAGTTGTTTTTTTGTTTTTTTGTTTTTTTTTTTTTTGAGACGGAACCTCAAGCTATTCCCCTGGGTAGAGTGCCATGGCATCACGCTCACAGCAACCTCCAACTCCTGGGCTCAAGCAAGTCTCCTGCCTCACCCTCCCAAGTAGCTGGGACCACAGGCGCCCGCCACAACGCCTGGCCATTTTTTGGTTGCAGCCGTCATTGTTGTTTGGCGGGCCCGGGCTGGGGATTCGAACCCGCCACCTTAGGTGTATGTGGCTGGCGCCTTAGCCGCTTGAGCCACAGGCGCCGAGCCCAAGTTGTGTTTAAATAAGATTTTGATACTTGTTGTCAAGTAATAAATGAGTTTCTTTAAAAGGTTTTTGTGTTCTTGATTCATAGAGAGTTTGATGAAGTGATGACCATTTCCTCACGCCTATTCTCAAGTGGCCTCTCATAAGAGATGATAAATGTTAAGATTTCTTCTTATAAATTTAATACTTTTGATAAATATTAAGATTTTGAGTATATTTGGCCAGGTCCAGTGGCTCACTCCTGTTAATCCTAGCACTCTGGGAAGTCAAGGCAGGTGCACTGCTTGGGCTCAGCAGTTCAAGACCAGACTGAGCAAGAGTGAAACCTTGTCTCTACTAAAAATAGAAAAACTGAGGCAAGAGGATCACTTGAGGCCACCGCACCAAAAAAAGATTGACTGTTTTTACTATTGTTTTTGTTTGTTTTGAAATAGAGTCTTATTTTGTTGCCCTCAGTAGAGGGCTGTGGCATCATAGCTCACAGCAACCTCAAACTCTTGGGCTCAAGTGATCCTCTTGCCTCAGCCTCTCGAGTAGTTGGGACTACAGGCATCTGCCACAATGCCCAGTTACTTTTAGAGATGAGGTCTTGCTCTTTCTCAGGCTGGTCTCAAACTTCTGAGCTCAGACAATCCATTCAGAGTGCTAGGATTACAGGCATGCACCACTGTGGCCGGCCCCTATTTTCACTATTGTTAAATAACTTACTGTTCTCAAAATTTAATGTTTTTTCTTTTCATTGTAATAGACAATTTTATGACATTGCATGTTTTCATATTATGGACATTATTTTTTCAAAATGAAATATCAAAGTGAAAAACAAAACTGTTAATTTAACATGGATATTCTTGCGCTCCTATCATCAGAGAAGTAGGAAATTTGAAGACTAATTCATATTGATAATGAGTTCTGAGTTCTTATGTCTTTAGAAACTAGATAGAAAGATACAGCCCATGTGAACACCGACACTAATTTTTAAAATTGTTTCTTTCTAGTAAGACTTGCATAACTTGACCTTAACGTGGTCTCAGAAAGTCTAGGACCAGCCTTGATGCTGACACAAGTCTGAGAGATATTTTGCTGCGGCAGTGGGAAATGCTTATCATTTCAGGTTACCTGCACCTTTTATCTCTGTTTGGTTTTATTTTTGAACTTTCACCAAAGGTAAAGAAGTAGGAAAAGGGCCAGCTATACAATGGCATGTGTATTTTTAAATCTTAAGCTGTTTTCTATTTGATTGATCTTTTTTTGTCTCAGAGTTTAAGTTGTTGTAGACTAAGTATGATGTCATTTAATCAAAATCTTTATGCTTTGGCTGCCTTTATTTCTTTTTACAAGTTCCAGAATTCTTATTCTTAAACTTTCTTTGAAATAACCTTACTGGAGCTGAATTAGATTTAAATCTCTCTTAGTATGCTAGAATAAAAAACCCAGATAAAGATATTGAATTGTGTAGTTGTTAATCATCAGTGTTTTTTACTTTTATGCTTTCATTTTTATTTTTAAGTAAAGTGGTCTTTCCTGACTAGTAAGTATGAGTAAAATTAAATTAATTTTTTAACAAAATTCATTTTATCTAATAGTGCTTGTAATCCCATTTACAGAGGAGGCAGGAAGATGGCTTGAACCCAGGAGTTAGAGGCCTGGGGAATATAGTGAGACTCCATCTCAAAAAACAAACCAAAAAGCCAAAAAAAAACTTTATTTGAATTTTTTACCTAAAGATCTCTAGTCCTTTTTGTCTACTGTTTAAAAACACACTACTTATAGGTTGAGCTTTCTCCAACCTATAATATCAGTTCTGTCTTTCTGATTTGCATACTGCCCTTTTACTGACCAAAATGTATTTTTCTTTTACAGGATTCTAATACAGTCATTGAAAGATTCCCCACCATTGGTCAACTGTTGGGAAAATCTTGCTGGAATCCTTTTATTTTAGCATATGGTAAGAATCCAAAGTGTGTTCTCTTAAAATGGCCATTGTAATGTTTGCCTTGTTTAAGAAAGGCAAACAGAGGCTTAAATTATAAATCTTTCTTTTGTTTTTTCATTGAATAACTTATAAAATGTATTCATTGTTCCATTAAAAAAATGGCATCTTTTATTGTGCATATATGTGGATGTATGTTTGTATAAACACACACGTATGCATGCACACATGCATATCTATAGGAAAACTGAGCTCTTTGTATTAGAGCAGCAGTTCTCAACCTGTGGGTTGTGATCCATGGGAACTGTATTAAAGGGCCATGGCATTAGGAAGTTTGAGAAACACTGTATTAGAGGGTAGAAACTCTCAGGTGATTTAAATGTCAGTTTTTGTCTGTAATCACTTTCATAACCTCATTTTTGTTTGTTCATTTTATAAAGACGGTCTTGCTTTGCTACCTGGGCTAGGGTGCAGTGGGATCATCATAGCTCACTGCAACTTCAAACTTTTAGAGTTCAAATGATTCTTCTGCCTTAGCCTCCTGAGTAGTTGGCATTACAGGTGCCCATCACCACACCCGGGGAATTTTTATATTTGTTGTCTTGCTGTGTTGCTCAGGCTGATCTCAAACCCCTCAAGTGATCTTCTCACCTCACCTTGGCCTTCTGAAGTGCTAGGATTACAGGTGTGAGCCACTGTGCTCACTGATTCATAACTTCGTTTTAAATTCTGTGTGAAATGGGTATACACATACTAATGAAACCAAGGCAATTTCTTTGTTTCACAGTATCTAATTAACTCACACAGTTTTCTTTATTGCGAAGAAAAATTGCTGTGGCTTTGCCTTTATTTAGGAATGACATTTTTTTTTTTTAATTGTTGGGGAATCATTGAGGGTACAACGAGCCAGGTTATACTGCTTGTGTTTGCTAGGTGAAATCCCTCTATTAATAGTGTCCCGCCCTCAAGAGCTGTGTCATATACCATGGCCCATATCTCCCTCTGTCTGCTCCCTCATTCCCCCCTCCTAGCACCAGTTGTCCTTACGTCAGAATTGAGTACATTGGATTCTTATTTCTCCATTCTTCTGATGCTTTACTAAGAAGAATGTATTTTGGCTCGGTGCCTATGGCTCAAGTGGCTAAGGCGCCAGCCACATGCACCTAAGGTGGTGGGTTCGAATCCAGCCCGGGCCTGCCAAACAGCAATGACGGCTGCAACCAAAAAATAGCTGAGCATTGTGGTGGGCACCTGTGGTCCCAGCTACTTGGGAGGCTGAGGCAGGAGACTCGCTTGAGCCCAGGAGTTGGAGGTTGCTGTGAGCTATGATGCCACAGCACTCTACCCAGGGGGACAGCTTGAGGCTCTGTCTCAAAAAAAAGAAGAAGAATGTATTTCAACTCCATCCAAATTAATACGAAAGATGTAAAGTTACCATCCTTTTTAGTAGTTGTATAGTATTCCATGGTATACATATACCGCAGCTTGTTTATCCATTCCTGGATAGGTGGGCATTTAGATCATTTCCACAGTTTGGCAGTTGTAAATTGAGCTGCTGTAAACAGTCTAGTGCAAATGTCCTTATGAAAAAATGATTTTTTTTTTTTTCTGGATAGATGCCCAGTAATGTGATTGCAGGATCAAATGGGAGTTCTAGTTTGACTTCTTTGAGGATTCTCCATACCTCCTTCCAAAAGGGTTGTATCAGTTTGCAGTCCTACTGGCCCTGTAAAAGTGTTTCCTTCTCTCCACAACCCTGCCAGTACCTGCACCTCTGAGTCTTTGTGATGTGGGACATTCTCACTGGGGTTAGATGGTATCTCAGGGTGGTTTTGATTTGCACATTTTGGTTTTATGCAAGGTTGAGAGGAATTTGGGGACATTTGTGGGGGAGATATGCCTTCACTGACCTGCCTGCTACCCAGTCTCATTTCCTGATTCATCTTCTACAACTGTAACATAGGCCTTGTAGCCAGGTCTTGTTACTACTAACATGCCTGAGGACACTTGATGTCGGGGCCTGCCAGTTGTGACTGACTCCTTTTGCATCTGCTCTCTTCTCTGTCCTCTTCAATTTTC
Source organism: Otolemur garnettii (assembly GCF_000181295.1). Classification (NCBI taxonomy): domain Eukaryota; kingdom Metazoa; phylum Chordata; class Mammalia; order Primates; family Galagidae; genus Otolemur; species Otolemur garnettii. The sequence goes on from NW_003852401.1 coordinate 45,267,250, forward strand.
CTTGAAATAGCCTTACTGAGGTCGTGTTAGGAACTTCTCTTAGTCTCTCCATGGTTACCAGCATCTCCCTTTATTATAATATTCATATTACTATTTGCTGACCTGGAAGACTGAATGTCTCTCAAGAAGCCGAGGTTTTAGTTCTCTTTGTCATCTTAGGACCCTGTGTAGGGTGGAGCAGGCACATCCTGAAGGAACACGGTTGAGGTTTGCCTTGGATTGCCTATGTTAGTAGCTGATGGGATATTTACTTGTCAGAATTTTAAAGTCCAAAGAATAATTGCATAATAAATGACATTAGAATGAAAAATAAAATGACTACTCCCATTGTAGCTTAAAATAATCATGCAGTTTCCCTTTTTTAGCCTATCGTAAGTCGCTAGAAGGGACATGGCCTAGGTGGGAAAGGGATAGCATCTGAAGTTAGCCTTGTGAACATGGGCGGGCCACACATTCAGCCTCACTCACTCTGCCCCTATCCTCATGTACCCCTCCTCCTTCCTACCAAGGGCTCTTCCTCTTATCTCTACCCCTTACCTTATTTAAGTTCTTGGTCTAAAATGGCAAAACTAGTGAGCTGGCGTGGTGTTTATCCATCAGAGCCAAACTTAATCATCCTAAGTTTATTTATTGTACCTAGGCCAGTATTTCTCAAACATCTTTGCCCTCTTTGTATACTTTATATACATCTGTACATATGCACGTGCACATGAATGTGCACACGTACACATTTAAACACAGACCCATACATGTGCACACATGTGATTAAACTTACTTCATGAAGGAATGCTTTCAGCAGTCCCTCTCTTGGCTTTCTGGGTATCAGTTACCTGCAGTGTAGTACAATAAGATATTTTTAGTGGGGGTGGGGGGCTGGGGCGGAGAAAGACCACATTCACACAACTTTCATTACAGTGTATTGTTAGAGTTGTTCTATTTTACTATTAGTTAATCTTTTACCATGCCTAATTTATTAATGAAGTTTTATTATAGGAAAAAACATATGTATATATAGGGGTTTGATACGATCCATAGTTTCTTGTATAGGAAAAAACATAGTATATATAGGGTTTGATACTATCCATAGTTTCAGGTATCCACTGAGGGGGTCTTAGAATATAACTCCTGAGGACAAGTGGGGACAACTCTGTTTTTATTATGTGCAGTTCATATTCTCTATGCTATTTTTAAAAGTAGTGTTCATAAACTGGACCTACACCTCTCACATTAACTAAGATAGACTCTCGCTGGATTAAAGATTTAAACTTAAGACATGAAACTATAAAACTACTTTAAGAAAGTGCAGGGAAAATTCTTGAAGAAACTGGCCTGGGAGAATATTTTATGAGGAGGATCCCCAGGGCAATTGAAGCAACATCAAAAATACACTACTGGGACCTGATCAAACGAACAAGATTCTGCACAGCCAAGGACACAGTAAGTAAAGCAAGAAGACAGCCCTCAGAATGGGAGAAGATAGATGCAGGTTATGTCTCTGACAAAGGTTTCATAACCAGAATCCACAGAGAACTAAAACATTTAGCAAGAAAAGAACAAGTGATCCCATCTCAGGGTGGGCAAGGGACTTGAGAAGAAACTTCTCTGAAGAAGACAGGTGCACGGCCTACAGACACATGAAAAAATGCTCATCATCCTTAATCATCAGAGAAATGCAAATCAAAACTACTTTGAGATATCATCTAACTCCAGTAAGAT
>NW_003852401.1:45269749-45295500 GCF_000181295.1 Otolemur garnettii
CCGGGCTGGATTCGAACCTGCCACCTTAGGTGTATGTGGCTGGAGCCTTAGCCGCTTGAGCCACAGGTGCCAAGCCGAATATAAATGTCTTAACACAATAACTAAGAAAATGCGGTGAAGGCTATGTTAACCAGTTTGATGAAAACATTTCAAATTGTATATAAAATCAGCACATTGTACCCTAGGATTTTATTAATGTACACAGCTATGATTTAATAAAAAAGAAAATAGTGTTCATGACCCCAAACTGACTTTACAACCCCTGGCATATCATAATCAATAATTTGAAGAACATTGTGGGGGTGGCACCTGTGGCTCAAAGGAGTAGGGTGCTGGCCCCATATGCTGGAGGTGGCGGGTTCAAACCCAGCCCTGGCCAAAAACTGCAAAAAAAAACCAACGTTGTGGTAGGCCAATGCTGATGTCAGGAAAAAGGAAAAGAAATCATTGTATGACTTCATTTAGAATCACCACTCATTGTTAGATGCTTCATAGATTTAATAACTTTGTAGATTTAATAACTTTAATAAATGAAATACTGTGCCCTTTAAGTATGTATAGTGGATATAAGTTACATCCTCAATTTAGAAATATTTAAATGTGGGAAAGTTTGTGTTGTAGGGTATAAGGCATTGCTCGCTTTGTGCTGGACACTGTTGTCTGTGAAATACATAGTAGATTTTATTGAGTTCTCATTGACAATCTTGCAAGACAGATAATTATGGGTTAGAGTAAATAAGACACTCTCCTCAAAATACAAAACAAATAAGAGCCAGGACCCCACTCCTCATGTGACTCTGAAGTCCACCTTGTTGATAACATTCTGTCCCCATTGTGGTTGAAGTGTTCCAGTCTTGGCATTACCAGCTTTACTTGAGTATGTGTTGTTCACTCGACATATACATGTTAAGTTTTGGGGTTTTTTTGGTATGGCAGACCCTAGGAAAACATGGCTCACAATTTTTGCCCATTGAGAACTTGCATTCAGGCAAAAAAGAGATCTAAACAGATCAACCTGACCCAGTGTGGTGGTTCCTATTGTGAATGGAGCAGGGAGCAATAGTTGCTGAGGGGAAGAAGGGTTTCATGGAGAGCCCCCTCTTAGAGGACAATTGGTGAAATGGTGTTCTCTATAACAAGCTACTAAACAGACTGGGTCTTATATTTTTGTGAAAGTGAGAGATAGGTTGGAGTGATTTATCCCTATGCCCTTCAATTTGTATCTGTCTGTGATCTTTCCTTTGCACCTTATCTGCATTACATTGGCCCCCTCTGATGACAACCAGAAACAAATTCTCCATTCCCTTGTCTTTCAAGGCTTATGTTACCTTTTGAACTGCCCTTAAAGTTCAGTTTCCTACTTGAGGAGATATCTTTGGTTCTGAGCTCATGGCAGCAACTGACAGGCATAAAACCGTGAGCAGTTAAATCCTGCCTACGTCACCACTGCTGTTCTCACTAGTTGGGCACTTTCTTCTCAGAAGGGATAATTTCATATGGTTTTATAATATCAAAATTACTTTGTGAATGTAGTAAAAGCAGTTTTCATCGTAGAAATAAGCCAGTCATGCATAGTATTGATTGAGAACAGAATCAGAATAAAAGGGTAATAAGGCAGGAAGAATGATTTGGAAACTCATTCTAAAAAGAGAAGAGAAAAAATAGATAATAATGGGAAAGGAGAGAACACCCTTTATTCAGTGACGTCCTCTGCCTACGAATACTACTATCACCTCCTAAAACCTGGTCCCTTGGCTCTAGCTTCACCCTCTGGATTAACCATAACAGCTGTATCCCCTCTTCCTCATAATTTGCTGTCTATTCTATGGAACAGTTTCCTCCAGATCTTAGCAGCTTATAATAATAAGTATTTATTGTCTCATAAAATTTTGCTGCCTTCATACTTTTAAACTGTAGAATTAAAGAATTAGTTTGGCTTTCGTTTGGAATTTCAGTTCAGTGTATCAAAAAGTATATTTGATATATTGAAATACATGTTGGCAAATGCTGTTATATTTCTTTCCCCTCCACTCATTTTTAGAATCCATATTTATACTTAAGATCTGTTGTCAGTGACTGCCCCTACAGTGGATCCCCGGATGTTTCCCTTCTCACTTAACTTGTCCTCCAGTTCAGCCCAGTCTCAGGGGAGCTTGACAGGTGGCATCCCCTAAGTGCTGGTGGCACTCATGAATAACAAGTGATGACTTGTGTATGTAAATCCCAAAGCAAAGTCAGCTGTAAGTTCTTTAGCAGTATGTTTTTAGTGCATTTCAGTACCTTGACTCTGGGCAGAGAAAGGCAGCTCCTAAAGGCTGGATGCAAGTTCCTCTGTCTTTTCTCCCTTCCTCTCCCCTTCCCTCTTCTCTTCTGTTTGAGAAAAAAAACTATGCACTTGTTGAACCAAGTGTGCAGAATCACTGAACACCTGAGGGAAAACTCCCAGCTTTTGAATTCTTTTAGATTTCAACTGCATAAACTAAGCCCCCGTTCCTTCCGTCCTTTTTAAGAAATGCTCTTCATCAGGGTACATTCTTTTTAACCACCTACTTTTGTAAGCATATCATTGAATGTGTCTGTCACACACTTGCTACATGAAGCTACTTAGAATTTCTTCTAATACTTAAACTGTGGGAAGTACAGCAGTCACATTTTTAATCAGTGACATTGGTTAAACCTAAAGAACCCTAGGATTTTTAGAGGTTAAATTATATGACTCCTGAAATGAACTGATTTTAGGCAAGCCAGTGCCTTATAATGCTTTATTTGAGCTCGTAAAAGCTAGGAAAAGAATGAATGTCCTCAGAATAACCTCTGGTAAAGTTTGTTCAGGGATGTTAAGTATTGGGAAAGCATAAGTTTATGGATGTTCATGGGGGAAAAACGGGTTTAAAAATTACTGTTAGCATCCTTTGGTTTGTGAATGAAAATACAGAGGTAGCATACGGTAGTTTGTATTGTCTTTATTTCTTGGTCAGTGAAGCCCTCAGAAGCTCCTGTGTATTAGATAGCCGAAGATGAGAAGGTAGAGAGCACTGATTCTAAGTGCTGGGTGTCTCAGCCTCACCCTGTGGCCTTACTATATATTCTGAAGTTACTTTGCTCTAGTGCAGGCCCCGATATCTTCTATTTCTAGGCCTCTTTTTTGTTTCTTAACAATGTTATAAATCTGTAGCTGGAATAGACTCAGTCACCACAGAGGAAAAAGTAAGTGGCTTATAGATGTTCCCACCAAATGTAAGATTTCAAAGTTCAGCATTCATCACATATTTGGTAAAGTTTTAAGTTTTAGAGTGACAAATTAGAAGCATGTCAGAGGCTTCTATTATATCCATACTGTTTGGTACTAAGAATATATTTTAAAATAAATATATATGTGTGTGTGTGTGTATGCATGTTATATATATATATTTTTTTTCACGCATATAGCAAAATTTGTTTTTAATAAATGAAGGCATTTTAGCAAATTAGAAATTTAAAATATTAAATCAGAATTTTTGACTACTGACTGACTATAGCAGTTACGTTTCCTTAAAAAGATTGAAATTACTAATGGTTTGAAATGTGAAATAAAAAACTCATCTTGAGAAAAACCTGGTTGTTTTAGTTCTTTCCATCATTCTCATTTGGCTTTAAAAAGTGCTGCTGTTACAGAAGGGAATTGACCACACAAGAGCTAACCATAAGTGATCCCAAACCCACAAGAAGAGAGAAACCCACAAAGTTAAGTTTCACACATGTGTCTGGATACTTAGTTTGTGAACTTAGTAGTTTGAGATTTTCCTAAGTATAATGTTAAAAAACATTTTAAACTGATTATTTTTTTCTTTCTATTTGATTTTTACTCATTTTAGTTTTTCTTTTTGCAGATGAAAGCCAAAAAATTCTAATGTGTTGCTTATGTTGTCTGATTAACAAACAACCACAGAATTCTGGAGAATCAAAACTTAACTCCTGGGTACAGGTAAGAGAGTGAATCTTGATCTGTACCATTTTGAATTAAATCAATCACTTAAAGGTGCTACTTTATACTTTTTGGTGGGTCCAGTTCAGTCATGTTTTAGAAACTTCTTCCAACATACCCTTCACTGTTACATTATCCTGCTGAGTATAAAGTTTTTCAAGAGATTTCAATTTTGCTTGACTGTGAATTCCAAAAGATACTGGTCCTTAAGGTGAACTTCCCTGTGCTTACTAAGACCTGACCCTGAGTGATTTGGGAAAGCTATTTTCAGGTAATTAAAAGAATGTATGGCATTTCCCTTTAGCAATTACTATCCTTCAAAAAAATTGTTTTCCCCTTATGACCTAGCTTAAATATTTATATAATTTCTCTCCAGTTATTTCTCTGCCTCTCTCAGAATGTAGCAAAATGAAAATTCAGCAGTGCTCAGGAGGCAGCAGTCTTTATTTTGCGTTCTAAAATGGGTTCTGGGCCAGTGTGCCCAATGACTAGTACTTGGTGCTACTCGGCCACTGCTGCTCACACTGTCAAGTGAGTGTGACCTACTGTGCTAGTCTAGATAGCTGACAGCTTTCTGGATTTCCCCTGTCTGTTTTTGCTTCCTCTTGAAGGGCAGGCATAAGTTGGAGAAGGATGTAGGGCAGTGGCAGCTGCCCTCACCACCAGTTGGCTGTTCTTTTCTGTTAGCCCCACTGTTTGACTGCAGCAACAGCCTGAGGACTTGCTGGTGCCTGTCAGACCCCACTTAGTGTGCATATGGTTCAGATTAGCTGCTTAGTATTATGAAATCACCCATCCAGATTGATGCATGTGGTTTTGTCTATCAATCTGACTGGTGATATCATTTCATTCACTGCCTTTTACGATTCCTTTGTTTTGGGTAAAATTGCTAACAGAAATGATAAAGGCAGTATTTATATTTTTCTGTTAGATTAAAAGATAAATAGAAGGGGCAGTAAAAATGAAAGGGATTAGTGAAGGGAAAGAAAGATTACAAACTTTAATTAGAAAGGAAATTAATGTACAGAGCTGAACAAAGGAACTGATAAGTAGAGTTAGGAAAGAAGGGGTGTGTAAAAAGCAAAGCTATAGAAATAGAATAACGTATTTAGTTTGTATTTTTTAAATTGTTTTATTGAGTACTTGACATTTCAGTGATTATTTAACATGTAATTTTGTATTGGTTAGCTCATTAAATCCTGAAATAGGCCATTTAATAAAGTGTTTTTAGGGTGACTGGGTTAACTTTCTTCATTTAAATCATGGCTTTATTAGTCTGTTTTTAAATTTCTGGCCTCACATTTTAATCTGTGGTTTTCTCTTATTTAATAGTATGTCCATTTATTCATAGGTACTTATTAGGTATAGTGCAGGAAAGTAAAGTTCTTAATTCCTGCCTTCAGGGAATTAACAGACTGGTAACCAGGTCAGTCTAGTGTGGTTGGGTTGTTATTGATAGAGAGATCTGTGTGTAGGCGCGATTGTGGCATAGAAAGGGGGCAGTTGCTCAGACTTGGGCGTTTAGAGAAATTTGCTGGGGGAGGTGATCTATAAGCTGAGTTCTAAAGGATAGGTAGCAGAGCAAGAATAGACTTAGAATATACCTGGCAGCAGAAAAGGGAGCATATGCAGTACGGTGATGAGAAAGCACATGCTGTACTCAACTAAGGGCAGGTGGGTAGATATGCCTGGGCTTGGGGTTCTGTGAGCTTGGTGATGAAGCATGAAGACAGAGAGACGGGCAAACACCAAGCTTTATGTGTGATTATTAAAAACTTTTATTTTATCTTGAAGGGAATGAGGAAACAATTAGAGTATTTAAACAGAGAAATCATATGGCCAGGTGTGAGTTTTAGAGACTAACAGCAAAAAGGAAGTTGGTTGGGAAGTGGGCAAGGAGCACCTTGGGAACTATTATGGTCATGAAGGTGAGAAATTGTGAGGGCCTGAATGAAATGGAGAAGAGGGACCAGATTTATAAGATATTGATGAGGCAAATATTCAGATGATGTAATGGCAGATTAAATGGAGGTATACTTGGGTGGGTGGGGGTGAACATGTATAGACAGTAGTTGAATGTAAGTTCTCAGGTAAGTGAGCTGATCTGCTGGCAGAGAGTTGGGAGTCAGCAGCCTATGGAAATAGTGGCAGTGTCGGGGGAGGTGAGACTGGAGATAGTGACAGGAGATGTGGGCACGAGAGACAGCTTTGGGAGATGCTGACATTAAAGAGCAGGTGGGAAAGTGATCAGTGCTGCAGAATAGAACGAAGAGTCCAAGAAGTAGAAGGAGAAAAGCAATAGCACTTTAAGGAGGCTGACGCTCATATCTAACACTGTGGAGCAGCACTGTCCAGCAGAAATAAAATACATACGTGCTCCATAGATGATGGACATCTTCCATAGCTGCTTTAAGAAATGTAAAAAGAAACAGGCAAAATTAATTTTAGGAAGATATTTAATCCACTTTTTCCCAAATGCTATCACTTAAATATGTAATTTTTAAATTTAAATTTGATTGAAATTGGAAGTGCTCAGTTGCCATGTGTTAAGTGGTCACCTGCAGGACAGGGCCACTGTGGAACATCAAGTAGGAGCCCTGAGAAGCGTTCCTCAGAGGAAAGACCTTGGGAGGGGAAAGGAAATAGCCAGATTGCTCCAGATGGAGTAATGATGGGGAGGGAGGAAGCAGGTATGATACATGTTTAGTTACTCTTTCAAGAAACTTGTCAGTGAAGGAAGGAGTCATTCAACATCCCTGTGAAAATTATATGTTATAATTTAATAAAAATTGTTAATTCATTCAGCCAATACTTAATTTATGCCTTTATGTGCTAGGAGTTTCTAATTGTGGTGATAAAATGTCAAGTCATTCTGTGTTGTTGGAGCATTTCAAGTATAATTGAAATAGCCTCAATCAAAGACCAAGACTTTTGTCTATAAATTATAAAGTTCAGTAAAAAATCAAATTAATAAAGTCAAAAATGTTAGAGTTGTGTTTTTAGCACAGAGAAGAAACAAAAATTTTGTTTGATGCTTGTTATGTGTTAGTTTCTGTTGTATTAAAAACATTAATAAACTTTTTTGTGACTTTACTAAGAATTGCAAATTTGGTTATGGTCACAGGACACTTTTTACATTTTTTGGGCAGAGTGTTTGGTTCTTGAAAAATTTAGTTTTACTGGTGAATCCATTAAACATATTTTTTGAGCACCTACTGCATGCCAGGCACTATAACAGCCTTGTACTGGACCCAGAAAATCTGTATTCATAGCCTATAGTTGAAGGGAGGAGGCTTCTAGGGTCTGCCTCCCTATCCCCCTGTTTTTGGGATACCCGTCTTCTTTGGGTAAGACCATTCCACTATTATTTTTTATCCTGATGAAAAGAAAACAGTAGAACACCAGGAACAGAGATCAAAAGGACTATATTCTGGGGTGGCACCTGTGGCTTAAAGGAGTAGGGTGCTAGCCCCATATGCCAGAGGTGGCAGGTTCAAAACCCAGCCCTGGCCAAAAAAAAAAAAAGGACTATATTCTGTCTTTATTATTCTCTTTCAAAATGCAGTGCTAAGCAATATCCAGATTGCTTCAGTCTTCTACTTTATTCTTCTTTTAAAAAAATCTTTTAAATTACAAAATCTAACAAACTTGCATATAAAAGTGAATGAAACATAAATGTCAAGTTTACCAGATTGTTATGAAATAAATACCCTTGTAAGCACCACCTAAGTCAAGAAATAGAACAGGGGCGGTGCCTGTGGCTCAAAGGAGTAGGGCCCTGGCCCCATATGCCAGAGGTGGCAGGTTCAAACCCAGCCCAGCCAAAAATTGCAAACAAACAAACAACCAACCAAAAAAAAAAAAAAAGAAAGAAAGAAAAGAAAGAAATAGAACAGGACACTGCCTGGCTCATAGCTGCTCCCTGCCCCCATATGTCCCTTCTTCCTTTTTCCCCCTGTGGCCTCCACTATCCATTACTACTAGCTAGATTTTTGTTTACAGGTGCTTTATGGTTTTACTACTTAATTATGCCATTTGGCCTTTTTGTTTGTTTGTTTGTTTGTTTGCTTCAAAGAAAATGGAATACAGAATGTATTTTGTATTTGATTCAGCTGTAATGTTGACTATCGTTGTAGTTTGTCCATTTTTTCATTGCTATGTGGTGTTCTATTTCATCAATATGCCATAATTTATCCATTCTATCTTTGATGGAAATTTGTTTTCCATTTTGGGAGAATTAGGAGTAATGTTGGCATGAATGTTCTTCCACATATATTAAGGTTCCAAAGCATGTATTTTATAAAGAAGTGAAATTTCAGGATATAGGATATGAATGTCTCTGATTTTATTAGCTCGTGCCAAATTGCTTTCCATGGTGTGGTACCAATTTAAATTCATATGATTAATTTGTGAGAGTGCTCTGGCCTCCATGTCACTTGCTACTGACATACATTCAAAGTTTAAGTTATTCTGTGGGATGTGTATAGTAGTATCTGTTATGGTTTTAATTTGTATTTCACTGAAGTTCACTATTTTGTGGAATATCTGTTCAAGTTGCTTAATCATTTGTCTACTTGATGTTTTTCTTACTGATTTGTAGAAATTCTATGTACATGCTGATACGCTGATATAGGCCTTTTTATGGAAACTATAGGTATTGCATTTTTTGGACAGTGTAAGGTATGAGTGTTTTCATTTTGTTTCCATGTGGATATCTCATTGCCCAGCACCATTTGTGAAGAATCATTTCTCACTAATCTATGGTGCTACTTTTGTCCTAATTCAAGTGTCTTTGTATGTGCAAGTGTGGTCCTGAATCTGTCCATTGGTGGTGGTGTGTATCTGTGAGGGTTAATTTTATGTATCAACTTGACTGGACCATGAGGTACCCAGATGATTGGTCAAACATTATTCTGGTGTTTGGGTGAGATTAACATTTAAATTGGTAGACTGTTTATAGCAGAGTGCATCACCTAATATGGGTGGGCCTCATTCAGTCAGTGAAGGCCTGAATAGAATGAAAATGTTGACCCTCCCCTGAATAAGAGAGAATTCCTTTTGCCTGACAGCTTTTGAACTGGGGCCAAGGACATTGGCCTTTTCCTGCCTTCAGACTCAAACTAAAATATCAGCTGTTCTTGGAACTCTAGCCTTGCTAGTGTTCAGACAGAAACTCAGCCAACAACTCTTCTGGTTCTCTTTTGAATCAGACTGGAATTATACCGTTGGCTTTCTTGGGTCTCTGACTTGCTACCCTCTGTAATGGTGTTAACCAGTTTCCTATAATGAATCCCAGTGTGTATATGTGTGTTTGTCCTCTTGGTTCTATTTCTCTGGAGAACTCTGACTCTCTGACTAACATACTGTCTTTGTGTCAGGGCTACATTGTCATTATTACTATGGCCTTCTAAGTATCTTATCCATGAGGAAATTCTTCCATCTTGTTGTTCTTCATCAAGATGGTCATGGCTAGTGTTGGAACTTTGCGTTACCATCACATACATTTTAGAATGCACTTGTCATGTTTTATTAGAAAACAAAATAACTTGTTTTTTTGTTGAGATTTTACTGCACTTAATCTTAGCCAAAAGGCTAAGAAGTGATACTTTTGGGGATTTTTGACTGGCATCGTAATCAGTCAATTTGGTAAGAATCTCACTGGCCACTATGCCCTTAAGCAAAATTGACTTTTATCAGCTTTGTTTAGGAAATTGAACAGTACTTGAAACAATATAAATTTTTGAAGGAATGTATGATATGAATGAATGAATAAGCCTCAAGTGGCTAAGGCGCCAGCCACATACACCTAAGGTGATGGGTTCGAATCCAGCCTGGGCCCACCAAAACAACAATGACGGCTGTAGCAAAAAATAGCCAGGCGTTGTGGTGGGGGCCTGTGGTCCCAGCTACTTGGGAGGCTGAGGCAGGAGACTCACTTGAGCTCAGGAGTTGGAGGTTGCTGTGAGCTGTGATGCCATAGCACTCTACCCAGGGGGATAGCTTGAGGCTCTGTCTCAAAAAAAAAAAAAAAAAGATATGTAACTTCATTATTTCAACCAGTTTCCCTGTTAACTTTGAAAATTATTTTTGCCAACTACTTATTAGCTCGCAGTAGAAGTGCCAGCTCTGCTATTTCCTAGTGTTTACTTACAAGGAAATACTTCATAGTATTATTTTTTATCTCTGACTTCTTTTCAGGGATCTTTTGAAGCCAGGTGTCCATCTATGGTTACTTGAGTTAGATAGCATAAGCAGTAATCTTCCTTACTGGCCATATAGAAACTGTCATGCTTATTTCCTGAAAGGAAATATAAACATGAGGGAGCCTTGCCAGCCCTCTGTGTGGTGGAATCCCCACTCTTTCCTTGGGGTACTGCTTGTTTCATGACATGTGACCAACTAACATCCAGACGGACTAAAGCTACAGTGCTAATCCATTCATGAACAACTATTAAAGCTTACTTCCTTCTTACATGTGAAAGTTCTGATTTTGGCTTGTTTGGGGTCTGCTCACCAGCACTGAGTCTGGAGTAAGGTATCAGGAATAGGAAGGCACAAGAGCAGTGAGAGGAGTCCAGTCATTGCCCCCACTGCACAGCTGGGGGTCTGAAGACCAGCAGCGGTGGTTAGGGCTTTGCCCAGGTCCCTGCCTGATTGCCCACTGCTTCAAACCCTGCTGGGCTCATAGAATCCAGTGGCAGTAGTGGCAGTTCCACATTGAGGGAACCAGCTCAGTGTTCTTTGACCTTCCAGGAAGGGGCCGTTTCCTTCTCTGAGGAGGAATGGAAACTCCCTGGTGAGCCCAAAGGCTTCTGTACCACAATGTCATGCTGGAGAACTTGGCCTTAAAGCCTCCCCAGGTTGTTGGTGTGGAACAGAAGGTGAGGCACCTCTTGCACAAGGTGTTTCTATGAAAGAACTGTCAAAGCCAGAACTCTAAAGGCAGGTTTGTTTGCCCATAAGGCTCACCTCTGTGAGCTTTGTGTCATACCCCTAAAAGACACTTTATGCCTGGATGAGCTACAAGCCACATCCTCTAGACAGAAGTTGTGCTTGGACTGGGCATCAAGAGGTTTACTAGTTGAGTACAAATCTCCATCAGCTCCTGAGCTTGATAGTGGAGAGAAACTCTTAAAAATGTATGTGAGACCAAGCCTCATTTCTGAGGCACTGCAGATTCCATGTGTCAGGGAAGCCCCTTTACCTTTGGGGAGGTTAGGAAAGTGTTTTGGAAAAATCCCAGGATGGAATAGAAAATCAGCCTCTAAACTGAGATAGTGCTAAGAGGCCAAAGAATGATTCAGACAAGTCCAGCTTGGCGAGGTAGGTGAGTTTGTAGGGGTTACTTGCACAGGATTCTTTTCCTAGTCAAGACAGCAATCCTCAGGCTACTTCCGTGCAGCAGCAGGAGTTCTTCCTAGAGTAAGATCTGCACTGTCTGTCACTGGTGGAGTCTTTTTTTTTTTTTTTTCTTGTTGGAGATTCATTGAGGGTACAAAGATCTAGGTTACACTAATTCCATGTATCAAAGTCCCTCTTATAAACATGTTCCTCCCTCAAGAGGTGTGCCAAACACTGTGACCCCAACCCTCTCCCTCCCTCCCTTCTCTCTGCTCCCCCATTCCACCACCCCCAGCCCCCACTATGTACTGGGTCATAGTTGTCCTTATATCAAAATTGAGTACATTGGATTCTTGCTTCTCCATTCTTGTGATGCTTTACTAAGAAAAATGTGATTCACCTCCATCCAAGTTAGTATAAAAGATGTATAGTCTCCATCTTTTTTAGTGGCTGAATAATATTCCATGGTGGAGTCTTAGATTACTTTTAGCAAGTGATGTAAGCTTACTGTCTCTGAGTCATTGTACATTTTCAAATGATACAAGTTAAGCATGCATAGTATTCCCTATTAAGCGAGGACTTTAGGATTAAAATTAATTAAAGGGGTATCTTAAGATAATTAAGATAGCTTAAAATAGTTTAAACTGGTCTTAACAGTATAGGCCTAGGCCAGGCGCAGTGGCTCACACCTGTAATCCCAGCACCCTGGGAGGCCAAGGTGGGTGGATTCCTTGTGTTTGAGACTAGCCTGAGCAAGAGCAAGACCCTGTCTCTACTAAAACTAGAAAAACTAGCTGGGCATAGTGGTACCTGCAGTCCCAGCTACTTGGGAGGCTAAGCCAAGAGGATTGCTTGGGCCCAAGAATTTGAGGTTGCTGTGAGCTTTAATGCCACGGCATTCTACCCAGGGTGACAGAGTGAGACTTTGTCCCAGCCTCCCCCCCCCCCACCAAAAAAAAGAAAAAGTAGCATACTTCTCAAGGGAGATTAGTGAAAGAATAGCAAAGGCAAGGTGAGATTAAGGTATGAGATCAGGAGTATGGGACATTCTTCTTCCATACCTCCACTCTGATTTTATTTTACTTTTAAAATAACACAAATAATACCAATATATTTTTCCTACCTATATCTGTTTGCTTGATTTTCCAAAAACCTCAAGGTTAATTAGATTAATTGGTAAGCGGATTTTTGTTTTCACACATGTAGTGGATATTTAATTGCTTTTCCAGCATTTTTTTTTCCTGAGACAGAATCTCACTTTGTCACCCCCCAGTAGAGTGCTGTGGCATCATAGCTCACAGCAACCTCAGACTCCTGGGCACAAGTGATTCTGTTGCCTCAGCCTTCTGTGTAGCTAGGAAGACAGGCACCTGCCACAACGCCTGAATATTTTTTTTTAGAGGCAGGGTCTTGCTTAAGCGATGCACCTGCCTTGTTCTCCTAGTGTACTGGGGTTACAGGTCTGAGCCACCGTGGTGGGCCCTCTGTTTCTTAATAGTACTCTGAATTTCTGAGCTGTGCATTATTCATTTTGGGTGAGAGTTCTCGGGATGAGTCCACCTGTCTTATGCAATACAACCTCTCCATTCCTCCAGCCACAGTGGTTGGTCATGATGAGCGTATGAGTGAAGGCCATGAGATTCAGGCCTATAGCTTTTGTTTGCCTGATTGGGAGTGAATTGCATCTTTCCTGATGAACATGATTTGAGTAGCACATAGTCCCATAAGTTATCATGGGACCATGAGATTAGAGCCTTCCTGGGAATGAAGTTAGTCCTGAGAAAAAAAAGAGAAAACGGGTCATATTCACATATTTTGAACTTTATTTTAGATAAAGCTTCTCTTGGATTTAAATGTTCTAATATATTCCCTTTTCTGTTTGAGCCAGTTTGTTTCAGGGTTTTGTTACTTCACAGCATCCTGAGATGACATTTTTGTTCGGGGGCATAATAAACTATTCTTTTTAAAGGTTTTGAAATTCAGGGATACATGACACAATTACAGGGAAAAAAGTCTTATTTATCCAAGGGTTATTATGGATAAATAGTGACTTGAACAAAATACTTATAGTTTCTTAAAAGTTGCCTTAATTTATACTGATTCATACTTGTTTTTTTCCACTGCCACTCATTGTGGGAGATACGTATAGTAAGAAGGTGTCTTTCTCCCTAGCCCCAGTCTATTTTATTCTTTTGCACAATCCTGAAATGAATTCATAATATAAGTTTATCACCTCTTGTTCATTTGCCTGGTGGCAGACTGAAATGACATAAACCCAATAATTGAATATCACCACAAGATCATACCAAAAGAGAGACTAGCCTGCAAGGAACACCTTTAGTCCTTCTTAAAGCTTACAAAATAATAAAGGTCTGATGTATACATTCCCCTTTAAAATATCTCTTTCTTTGATTTGCAGTCCATGAAAATTCCTCTTTAAGTTAATTTAGAACTTTCATTGTTTTTTTTGAACTTCCCAAAAAACTAACATGGCTTAGATATTTTATGATTTTTACTTTCTGCTAATATCGTATATAGGCCATCTCAGAAAAATAAATTACAAGGAAAAAATAATGTTCCTAAAATAGTTTTTGGTATGACTCGCAGAATTTAGACTTAAAATTGGGTGTAATAAGAGTCACACTATTGGATATAATAAAAGTCACACTATTGGATGTAATAAAAGTCACACTATTAGGTGGTGACTGTAGTTCAGTGGGTAGGGTGCTGGTCACATACACTGAGGCTGGTGGGTTAGTACCTGGCCAGCTAAAACAACAGTGACAACTGCAACAACAACAAAAAATAGCCGGGTGTTGTAGCAGACACCTGTAGTCCCAGCTACTTGGAAGGCTGAGGCAAGAGAATCACTTAAGCCCAAGAGTTTAAGGTTGCTGTGAGCTGTGAGATGCCATGGCACTCTACCCAGGGCAACAGCTTGAGACTCTGTCTCAAAAACAAACAAACAAACGAGCAAAAAACAAAAAAGATCACACTATTAAAATGGAGTGAAGTTACGAAATAAAATTCTTCTGATAAGGTTAAGTAATTTTGCACTAGACGCTGTGGGCCAGATGTAATGTAGTAAACAAGGTATTGCTTCCAAAGATTTCTCACCCATGAAACCAGCCGTGACCCAGTGAAACCACTCACTTGAATGAAAGCAGTTAGACTTCATGCTGGGTGACATGTGTGATTGCCCTGCAGCTGAACTACACTGGAGGCAACCCTGGCTCATTGGACAGATCTCTTTCACTAGCCTCCAACTGCTGGGCAGAGCACAGGGTTGAATCTTTTCACTGGCCTTGAAAAAAATACCTGCATTGATTTCTGAATTAAACACTTAAAAACATTTTTTTACTTAAGTAATTAAGCAACCATTTAAGCAGTATTTGTCAGTTTACTAGACATTAAGTTCCATAGAATTGGGTCATGTCTTTTTGTTCAGCAGTATATTTTGAGCTTATAGCAGGCACAAAATAAAAAGCTATTGAGTGGATAAAACCAATTAAGTTTTAAAAATTCATAATTTTTTCCCTTTTCTTTTTCCTAAAATGTAGACTCCCTAGAATCTTATGTTTTGAGGTGAATCTGTTAAAAAATCAAATATGGAATGAGGTATCAAAGAAGTACAAATTAGTAAGTCAGTGAGCATCTGTGTTTCTGTGCGCATGCGCTGCCGAGTCCTAAGCTTAAAATTTGAACCTCTCAACCTGAGCTCCATGCCTCTAACTG
Organism: Otolemur garnettii; assembly: GCF_000181295.1. Lineage (NCBI taxonomy): Eukaryota > Metazoa > Chordata > Mammalia > Primates > Galagidae > Otolemur > Otolemur garnettii. The sequence goes on from NW_003852401.1 coordinate 45,284,790, forward strand.
CTTTCTGAGGTCTCCACTTGGATGTCCCTTGGCATCTTAAACATGTCCAAGATGAATTCCTCATCTTTCCCCCAAAACTTGTTCCTCCCACAGGCTTCTCTAACTTGATTAGAAGCAGCATCATCCTTTCTGTGTCTCAGGTCCCAAACCCTGGAGTTATCCTTAGCTGCTCTTTTCCTCTTACATCTCACATCCAACCTGTTGATTCTGTGTGTGGCACGTATCCAGAATCTGACCCTTCTCACTAGCTTTACTGCCTCTACCTACTTCCATTTACAACACCAGCACCCTTCCCAGGTCCACTGCAGGGTCCCTATCTGTCTTCCTGTGGCCACCCTTAGTTTCCTATAGTTTCAGCCAGAAGAGATATATTTTTTTTAATTTAAATTTAGTATGAGGATACAGACAATTAGGGTATATTGTTTGCATGTGTTAGGTAAAGTCCAAGTTGTAGTTGGGAAGGTTTTTTTTTTTTTTTTTTAAAAGACGGAGTCTCACTTTTTCACACTCAGCAGAGTACTGAGGCATTGTAACTCACAGCAGTCTCAGACTCTTGGGCTCAAGTGATCTTCTTGCCTCAGTTTTTCATTTTTAGTAGAGGCAGGGTCTCACTCTTGCTCAGGTTGGTCTTGAACTCCTGAGCTCCAGCAATCCACCCGCCTCGGCCTCCCACAGTGCTAGGATTACAGGTATGAGCCACCACACCCATCCCGGGAAGTATTTAAAAAAAATAAAAAATCTCTGTTCAAAGCCTGCAGTAGTTTCCTATCTCACTCACAATGAAATGGAAAGTCTGTGCGTAGCTCACCAGGCACTCCATGACCTGGCTCCGTGGGGTCTTGCTGGTCTCTTGTCTCTCCCTTCTGCCCAGCTGTAGGGGCCAGCTTGCTGTTCCCATGCGCACCCAGCAGCTGCCTCCTTAGGGCTTATCATGTGCTTCCATAGCTGGCTCTAGAGGCTACAAGGCTCCTTTGGGCACCCCTCTCAGGCCACTGCTCAAATTTCACCCCCTCATAGAGGCCCCCCTTGTCATCCTGTCTCAGACACTTGTCCTCTGTGCTTTGATACAATCTTCTTCCTAGTGCTGATCAATCCCTGATGTTTTTTTTTTTCTCATTACTTCCCAACTAGTGACATGTTCTGTGAGAGCAGAGACCTTTGTCTATAGCTGATGCAAGGGCCTGACACATAGTAAACATTCAATAGTTATTTGATGAACCAGTAAAGAGATGAATAGAATTTTAGTGGTAAAATATGGTGGCATAGGGTGGGGAGTTCCATATGAAAAGAAGAGATTGAATAGACAGAAGGGTGGGCATAACTGAGAAAAAGGGAGTACTCAGTTACTCAGGTTAGGCTGGAGAACAAAGTATTTATGGGGAGAAGTAGAAATTAAGATTAGAAAAATAGTTTGGGACAAATTTAGGAGAATTATGACATTCACTTTTTTCTTTTTTTATTAAATCATAACTGTGTACATTAATGCAATTATGGGGTACAATGTGCTGGTTTTATATACAATTTGAAATATTTTCATCAAACTGGTTAACATAGCCTTCATGACATTTTCTTAGGTATTGTGTTAAGACATTTATATTCTGTACCTAGTAAATTTCACATGTACCCTTGTAAGATGCACCATAGGTGTAGTCCCACCATACCCTCCCTCCACCCGTCCTCCCTCTTACCCCCCTCCCTCCCTCTCCCCTTTCCCCTTCTTCTTGGGCTATAATTGGGTTATAGCTATAATTGGGTTATAGCTTTCATAAGAAAGCTATAAATTGGTAGGGCTGAGTACATTGGATGCTTTTTCTTCCGTTCTTGAGATACTTTGCTAAGAAGAATATGTTCCAGCTCCATCCATGTAAACATGTAAGAGGTAAAGTCTCTATCTTTCTTTAAGACTGCATAATATTCCAAAAAAATATGGAATCCTTCATGAATTTGCATGTCATCTTTGTGCAGGGGCCACGCTAATCTTCTCCGTATCATTCCAATTTTAGTATATGTGCTGCCAAAGCAAGCACTGTTTTGTTTTTCTTTTTTTTTTTTGAGACATAGTCTCACTATGTTGCCCTTGGTAGAGTGCCATGGTGTCATGGCTCACAGCAACCTCAAACTCCTGGGCTCAAGCGATTTTCTTGCCTCAGCCTCCCAAGCAGCTGGGACCACAGCCACCCACCACAACGCTTGGCTATTCTTTTGTTGAAGTTGTCATTGTTGTTTAGCAGGCCCAGATTGAGTTCGAACCTGCCAGCCTTGGTGTATGTGGCCAGCGTCATAACCACTGTGCTATGGGCTCTGAGGCTATGACATTAACTTGTGAGTTTGTTTATAGATTAGTATTATAGGGCAATCAAAGGAGCTGCCAAAGTGTTTCACTGTGACACTGGGGGAATGTCTGCCATGCTCAGCATGCCTCCCTGTGTCCTCTTTTGCTGTTTTCCAGTTTTTTCTTAATCCTCCTTCCTTCTTTTATTCCATAAGTGCATCCTGAGTGTATCCATAAGTGCAGCATGCTGCGTTGGGGGATATAAAGGCCATGCCTTGCAGGATCTAGTAATTTCATTGCCAGTGAAGGAGTAGATAGTATACAGAAAACTCTGTGGTAGCCCGGAGAGATGGGAGAAGCACTTTGTTGTGGGAGAGCAGGGTGTTGTAGGGCTGGTCAGTGGGCTGCAGAGGCAGACAGGTGAGTTTGCAGTGGGAAGTACAAAGGCCCAGGTAAGCAGAGGCCCAGAGCCTGCATGCTACTAAGCGAACTCAAAGTAATTTGAGGTGGTTGGAGAGAGAGGTTAGAAAAGGTTTTCCTGCTAATGGTAATAAGAATGAGCTGTCCTGTTCATCAAATGCTATGTATTCAGGAAAGTTTAGGGAGGGACAGATTGTGACAGCAACATGGCTCATACTAATGAATTCACTTAACCTGGAAGGCAAGGCTTTAATTGAAGGGGTTTGAAACAGGGGTTGGGGACACTTAGCAGTCAGATGATGGCTTCAGTGTTAAAAATACATTCAAGGGTACAGGAGGGCAGTACTTAGCACTGTTTAGATATTAGGGAGAGGGAAGTAGAAGAGTCAAGAATAATGTTGAGGTTTCAGAGAACTATTAATAACTATCTTATGTGTTAGAAACCATTTGAGAAATAAGGCACTCAGAGGTAGGCAGTTGGAGCTCAGGATGTCAGTTCCTTTACTCCTAAAACAGATTCAAGACTGTAGGTGATGTGTCTGGTTTAGTTGAGTCCCTCTGGATTTGATAGAGGAATCCTCCAGGCATGGGGGATTCATCTCCCTGGCTGGGAGCAAGCCTGCCTGGGTAAGTGAGGTGCAGCAGCAGGCTGGGACACATCCTGGCAGGTCAGGTCAGAGAGACAGAGAAAGGGAATGGATGGGACTGGGGTTTTTAGTCTCCTCTCCCAGATTGACCACCTAGATGAGTTCTCCTGGAAAGGAGAGTGAGGGGCTTGAGAGATGATGTCACAGGTTGGGCTCTCAGGAAACTTGACTTTGAGATGGAGATTAGTGTTCAAGGAGTGCTTTGGGGAAGGACAGCTGTGGAGGGGAAACTTTGCGGGGGGAGGAAAGTTCAGCTGCAATGCAGTCTCTGGAGAACCCTCTGCTGTGCCTGCAGATGTAGAAATGGGAGACCTGTGCCAGGATGGGAGAGCTGAGCCTTTATACCACTGTGTCTACTAGTCCTTGTGATTTGGCTTCTGTGGGACGAGGGTGTGAACTGGCCTTAGGCCAAGACAGTTGAGGATGATTGAGTGTCATGTCACAGTATCCTTTACAGATAGCGAAACTGTTTCTCCTCTGCTTTGCCATCCTGGGGAGTGGATGGACATTATATCTTCTCTGGAAAACTGAAGACTAGATAGTTTGTTTCCATGTAAGAAGTAATGCCTCTGTTTCATGGTAGAACACACTATTGCCTGAGAAATGTAAGGAAAAGAGATGGTGGATCCATGAAAAAAACCACTAGAATGTACCAGAGGAGCAGGAGATAGCACACGCCTGCAGTTCCCCTGGCTCCTGTCCCTGCTGTGCCCTGGGCAGTGGCATGGAGAGACCTTGTCGTCTTCTCTTCTGCCTTCCTTGCTGCCTTTGGGTGTCCCTTCCATCTTGAGATAATAGTTCAGAAAATACAATGAAAATTGAGCCCTCCTGTTCCACTTCTTGTCTGTTTTTGAAAAAAGTGGCTGGGAGCAGGCATCTGAGAAAGAGAGATTGTGGGAAATTTCTTTGTAGTTTTGTACATGTATTTTCCCTAGATTGAGAACCACAAAATCTTCCTGCCATACTGTGTTAGGGCAGTGGAGTCCTAGTGATAGGCTGCCAAATTCAGCATATACATTTAATTAATCATGAAAAGGCATCTCCTTTATTGAATATCCTGTTTTGATTTAGTCTGATAAAATTTTCTTAGCATTTCATATTTTTCAGCATAAATATGGTATTTAGCATTTTGCAGGACTCTGAAAAGTGACAGAATAACAGCTATTCTCATTCTCAAGTATCTCAAGTCCATTCAGGGTGATCATTTTGTTCCACACATGAAGTCTTATTTTTAATTTATGTTTTTGTATGTGCATGTTTCGGAGCAGTAGTATCTGTCTCCTGAGTCATTAATGTGAGCGCACTGAACTTATTAAACTTCCTAGAATGAAAATTTATTCCTCTATAAAATGAAATACCATTTGTGTTCCTGGCTAGGTCTTTGTTTGTTTGGTTTTTTTGTTTTCCATTTCATTTAGATGGAGTTCTGCTTATTATACTCTAAATTGTATCGGATTGTTTTTTAGTAAGTTGCCACTGCTCAAATAGGCCAGATCAAGACATTTATTGCCAATTAAGAACAGGATGTTTGAGATGTTTGGTGATGTTCTCCGGATGACCTGTTTTACATTTTTGTTTTGTTTTGTTTTTGTTTTATGATCACGTTGGCTTTCCATTAAACTATAACTTTCAGTTGGCTTAGTTGATAGAACATTGACCAGATCCCCTTTTCTATCCCCCAGCCCTCACTGCATCTCCCTTCCCCCATTCTCTGCTGTGCTCCAACCTCAGTCTGAAGTGATGAGAATGTTTAGGTCTGTACATTGCAGATTTAATATATGTTTCTATGACATAGGTTTACTGTATTTTAGCCTAAATTGCCTGGGTAGTGCTCCTTGGAACATTTAGGGATAAATCCCTGTGAAAAGTAAATTGAAACAATAATGTCTATAGTGGGAGGTATTTCTAGTGAATAGCCACTGGTGAGGGATGTGTAGATGTCTGCACTACACGTGGCTGCATGATCTCTACATCTGTTTTGAAGTTCATTTGTTTCCCAGACCACATGTGCCTTTCTAAACCCTTAAGGGGGTTGACATCCCTCCCAGGATCCAGGCATTGTGAGCTGGTAACTGTAGCTGGCTTATTCTTTTTGACCTAGAGATTATACTTTGTTTTAGTTTGACTGTTGCTCCTATCAGATCTGGTTCTGTTTAATATTGACAACATTGGAGTTTCTATAAATTAGCAGTAAAGGAACCAGGGATATTTAAACCCATAAATTGTGATTTCCAGGTCTTTTAAAAGCTTTGTGGTTAAAATAGTACTTTAGTGTATGGAAGACATAAGGAGTACTTAGAAAATTCTGGCTATCAGAAGGCTTTCATAGCTCAACTGAAACTACAAAATAACCTCAGTTGAGTCACAGAATCCTTTAGGAATTAGAAAATGCACATCTGTCTTGGCTCTGCTAATGAGATCTTTTATAAATTGCATACCTTCATTTCTATGTATAAAACAAGGGCTAACAAATACTGTATCATGCTGCTGACATAAGGTATCTCAAGTAGTCAGATTTATAGAAATAGAAAGTAGAACAGGGGGAGAGGAGAGGGAGAAACGGGAGCAGTTTTAGTTTTCCAGATGAAAAAGTTTCGGAAATCTGTTGCACAACAGTGTGAATATACTTAACACCACTGAGCTGTACACTTTAAAATGGTGACGATGGTAAATTTTATATTGTGTTTTTACCAAGATTTTCAAAAGAGTAGTGTTACTGTTAATCGAGTGCTTAGTTTCTGCCATACATACGTTATTTTCTTAAATAGTCACAACTCTGGAGGTCGGTATTATTACCCAGATTTATAGATGAGAGGACTTAGAGAAGTACTTTACTAGCTAGTAAGTGGCAGACCATCTTAGGCCTATACATGACTGTGAAGACACTTGGAAAATATAGTCATCAGCTAAACTTAAAAACAGCCTGTTTTTAAGGCTTTTTAACTCTAGAATTGATGATTCTATGATTCTGAGATACTCCAGAGACTATGCAGAGACCTATCAAGTGAGAAAAAAAAGTTTAAATGTGTAGGTATTGAGAGACTATCCCTCCGCTGTTTTTAATGAATAACAATTATACTGGATTTAATCTGTGGCTTCTCACAGCAGCAAATATTGGTTTGTGGGAAGTTGAGGTGTTATTTAAATATTTGAAAAGTTAAAGTGTTGGGGTGGTGCCTGTGGCTCAGTGGGTAGGGCACCAGCCCCATATACCGAGGGTGGCGGGTTCGGACCTGGCCCCGGCCAAACTGCAATAATAGCCAGGTGTTGTGGTGGGCGCTTATAGTCCCAGCTACTTGGGCGGCTGAGGCAAGAGAATCACCTAAGCCCAAGAGCTGGAGGTTGTCGTGGGCTGTGACACCATGGTACTCTACCAAGAGTGACAAAGTGAGACTCTGTCTCTAAAAAAAAGAAAAGTTAAAGTGTTATATCAAGATAGAAATACAGTGTGACAGCATTACGTTTTGAAAGAAGTATAAACTCTAACCAATCACCAGCTGATTTGTTGTAATAAGGTAGCTTTGTGAGTTTTATATTTGTGTAATATAAACTCTGAATTGATACAAAAAAAGAATAGTGCTTACTTCTGTGGCATGGTTTGGTAGGGACTGAGAAGAGCCTTCACTTTTTCACAGTATTTTTTCTTTTGAGACAGAGTCCCACTATGTTGCCCTCAGTAGAGTGCTGTGGCATCTCAGCTCACAGCAACCTCTAACTCTTGGGCTTAAGCAATTCTCCTGCCTCAGCCTTCCAAGTAGCTGGAACTACAGGCACCCGCCACAATGCCTGGCTATTTTTTGTTGGAGTTGTCATTGTTGTTTTAGTTGGCTGGGACTGGGTTTGAACCCGCTAACTTTGGTGTATGTGGCTGGCACGGTAATCACCGTGCTACAGACGGTGAACCTCATGGTATTTTTTGTGCTTTTTGAGTTTTTATTAACAAGCCTGTATTAGTAATTTTGTGGGTTGGATTTGTGTCCCTACCCCCAAATTCATATGTTGAAGAGCTATCGCCTGGTACCTCAGAATGTGAGCTTATTTGTAAATAGGATCATTGTGAATATGATTAGTTAAGATGAGGTCATACTGCATAGGAGAAAGACCCTAATTCAGTGGTTCGCAACCTTCCTAATGCTGCAGCCTGTTAATACAGTTCCTGTGGGTCACAACTCACAGGTTGAGAACTGCTGCCCTAATTTAATATGACCGGTGTTCTTTGTAAAAAGAGGAAACTTGGGCACAGAAAGATGCACACACAGAAAACAATATGTGAAGATGAAGGCAGACAACAGCGTGATACTTCTACAAGCCAAGGAATACCAAAGATTGCCAGAAAACCACCAGAAGTCAGGGGAAAGGCCCTCACAAGGCACCAACTTAGAAGACAATTTGTTCTGAGAATTCTAGCATCCAGAAAGTGAGACGATAAATTTTTGTGGCTTAAGCCACTCAGTTTGTGGTAATTTGTTATAGCAGCCCTAGCAAACTAATATAATTTCCAAAGAAAATGAAAACAAAAAAATTTTTAAGTGGAAAAAAAAAGTTAAACATGGCTTTTAAGAGTTTATGCAAATAAATTTAAAATTAAGAAAGGATCTTTAGGTTAGGCTTGGTGGCTCACACCTGTAATCCTAGCACTCTGGGAGGCTGGGATGGTTGGATGGCCTGAGCTCATGAGTTCAAGACTAGCCTAAACAAAAAAGAGACCCTGTGCCTACTAAAAAAAAAAAAAAAAAAAAAAAAAAAACTAGCTGGACATGGCGGCGGGTGCCTGTAGTCCTAGCTACATAGGAGGCTGAGGCATGAAGATTGCTCAAATGCATGAGTTTGAGGTTGCTCTGAGTTATGAGACATGGCATTCTACCCGGGCAAGAGAATGAGACTCTGTCTCAAATGAAGAAAGGAAAGGAAAGGAAAGGAGAGAGGAGAGAGGAGAAAGGAGAGAAGAGAGGAGAGGAGAAAGGAGAGGAGAGGGGAAAGGAAAGGAAAGGAGAGGAAAAAGAAAGAAAATAAAGGATCTTTATATGTGAAGGTGTGTTCATTGTAATATTTTTTGGTAGTTGGAATCAATGAGAAACAATCCAAATATCTAGATGTCGATGAAAAAACAAATTATATCTATCTGATGAAATACTGTGTTGTCATTTTATAACCTATGAAATGTATATAACATGAACAAAAAGCTAGATGTAAAAATCTTTACACAAAATGGTAACAGTTGTGCAAAATGTGTATGTATTGGGCTAAAATTAGAAGGGAACACAGAAAATGAAAAGGCTTTATTACAATTAGGGAATCATGAATGGATTTTTCCTTAAAATCTTTAAATTATTTAGTTTTTTGATTATTTAAGATAAGGATTCATGCAGTTAGGTTACATTGTGAATCTTTCACCTAGGAGGTGTGAAAGATTCACACATATACCCCATACATTGTACCCTTTAGGTGGGAGCTTACTGAACCCCTCTTCCCTCCCCTCTGCCCTTCTTGATTTGAATTGTGTTTTTCCTCTATTGTGGGCCTGTAGTTGTTCATCTGCTGGTTTCAAATTAGTATTGAGTATATGAGGTGCTTGCTTGTCCATTCTTGAGATACTTTAATAAGGAGAATTTCCTTGCAACAATATCCAGGTAAATACAAAAGGTGTGAAGTCTCCATCTTTATGGCTAAATAGTATTCTGCGGTATACATATACCAAGTTTATTAATGCATCTGTGGGTTGATGTGTTTCCATATCTTTGTTATTGTGAATTGCACTGCTATAAACATTCGAGTGCAAATGTACTTACTTAAAATGCATTTTTTTCTTCTGCATAGATACCTAGTGATGAGATTACGGATCAAATGGAACGTCTACTTTTAGATCTTTGAGGATTTTCCATACATCTTTCCAAAAAGGCCGTGCTAGTTTGCAATCCCACCAACAGTTGTAAACTGTTGGGTGCACCCTTACTCTAACCCTCACAAATCTGCTGCTTTGGGGCTTTGTCATGTGGGCTGTTCTCACTGGAGTTAGGTGGTATCTCAAGATGATTTTGATTTGCATTTCTTGGATGATGAGGGATGATGAGCATTTTTTCATGTGTTTGTTGGCCATTTGTCTTCTTGAGAGAAGATTCTCTTCATGTCTTTTGCCCAGTGATTAGTTCTTTTTCTGTTGATTTTCTTGAGTTCCTTGTAGATTCTGGTTATTAGCCCTTTGTCAGATTCATACTTGAGATATATGTTCTTGTATTCTGAAGGTTGCCTATTTGCTTTGTTTATTGTCCGTAGCTGTGCAGAACTGTTATAAGCATGATTATGTCCCATTTATTTATTTTTGTTGTTGCTATAATTGCCCCTGGGGTCTTGTTCATAAAATCTTACTCCAGGACAATATTGTTAAGAGTTTTTCCCACACTTTCTTCTAAAGTTTTTATAGTTTCAAGTCTTAGATTTAAGTCTTTTTATCCAGCATGAGTTAATTTTTGTTAAGTGGTGAGAGGTGCATGTTGTTTTAGCCTTTTACATGTGGCTAACCAGTTTCTCCTAGCGCCATTTATTAAATAGGTACTGTTTTCCCCAGTGTATGCTTGTGTCTGGTTTATTGAAGATCAGATGATGATATTTGGTTTCATCTCTAGGTTCTCTATTCTGTTCCATAGATTTATGTTTCTATTTTTATGCCAGTACGATGCTGTTTTGATTAATATGCATTTGTAATATAAACAGAAATCTGGTAATGTGATACCTCCGATTTATTTTTATTTCTTAATAATTGCCTTGGCTATTCAGATTTTTTTCCTGTTTCCGTACAAAATGAAAAACTATTTTTTCAAGTTCTTCAAAGTACAACATTGGTGTTTTAATGGGGATTGCATTAAATCTGTAGATCACATTAGGTAGTAGAGGCATTTGATCAATATTAATTCTTCCTAGCCATGAATGTGGCATGTTCTTCCATTTGTTAATGTCTTCTGCTATTTTTTGTTTTTTGAGACAGAGTCTCAAGTTGTCGCCTTGGGTAGAGTGCCGTGGTATCACACTCACAGCAACCTTAAGAAATTCTCTTGCCTCAGCCTCCCACGTAGCTGGGACTTCAAGCACCCACCACAAAGCCCGGCTATTTTTTGGTTGTAGTTGTCATTGTTGTTTGGTAGGCTCAGGGTGGATTTGAACCTGCCAGCTTTGGTGTATGTGGCTGGCGCCCTAGCCGCTGAGCCTCTTCACATTCTGTTAGGTGTATTCATTCCAAGGTATTTCATGTTCTTTGAAGCTACTGTGAAGGGTATTATGTTTAGTTTAATTCTCAGCTTGACTGTTATAGGCATGTAGTTTTTTGTAGTATGAATTCTACTGATTTGTGGACATTGTTTTTTTTTTTTTTTTTTTT
>NW_003852401.1:45295805-45319338 GCF_000181295.1 Otolemur garnettii
GAGGTTGCTGTGAGCTGTAATGCCATGGCACTCTGCCCAGGGGGACAGCTTGAGGCTCTGTCTCAAAAAAAAAAAAAAAAAAACGTTACTATATTTCTTGATCACTTCCAGAAGTCTCATAATTGAGTGGGATTTTCTAACCCTCTGTCCCCGTTTTGATACCCTTGATATCCTCTTGCTTGATCGCATTGGCTAGAACTTCCAGCACTATGTTGAATAGTAGTGGTGATAGTGGACATCCTTGTCTGGTTCTAGTTGTAAGTGGGAATGCTTTCAGTTTTACTCTATTCAGTATGATATTCACTGTGTTTGTCATAGATAACTTCTATTAATTTAAGGAATGTCCCATCTATGCCTGTTTTCTTAAATATTCTTATCAGAAAAGGATGCTAAATTTTGTCAAGTGCTTTTTCTGGATCTCATGAGAGGATCATATGGTCTTTGTTTTTGCTTCTGTTTATGTGGTGAATTACATTTATGGATATGTATGTATGTTGAACCAGCCTTGTATCCCTGGGATGAAGCCCATCTGATCATGATGTATAATTTTTTAAATGTGTATCTGTATTCTATTTATTAGGCTCTTAATATTTTTGCATTGATATTCATTAATGAAATTGGTCTATAGATTTTATTTTTTGTGTCTTTTCCTTGTTTTGGTATCAGGTTGATAATTGCTTCATAGAATTGGGAAAGGTTCTCTCCTCAATGTTTGGGAATAGAAATTTGCAATATAGGTGCAAGCTCTTCTTTGAAGGTTTGGCAGATTTCTGATATAAAACTGTCTGGTCTAGGACATTTTTTGTTGAAAGTTTTTTTGTTCTTGTAATTTCAGTGTTTGATACTGGTCTGTTAAGTGTTCTGTTTCTTCCTTGTTAAGTCTAGGGAGGTGGAAGGTAGTGTGATTCTAGGTCTTGGCTCAGTTCCTCCACATTGTCAAATTTTTAGGCATAGAGTTTTTTGTAGTAATTAGTAATGACTTTTTTTGTATCTCTATTGTTATTTCCCCCTTTTCATTTCTGATTGAAGTTTTTGTAGATCTTTTCTGTTTCTAGTTAATCTGGCTAAAGGCTTATTAATTTTAACCTTTTGTTTCATTAATCTTCTGAATGGTTCTTTTGTTTTAGATTTCACTTGATTCTGATCTAATTTTGGTTATTTGTTTTCTTCTGCTGGGTTTGGAATTGGATCGCTCTTTATTGTCCAGTTTGTTTGGTTGTTAATTTGTGGTCTTTTCTCTCTCTCTCTCTCTCTTTCTTTCTTTCTTTCTTTCTTTCTTTCTTTCTTTCTTCTTCCTATTTTTTGGATATGGGCATTTAATGCAATAAGTTTCCCTCTTTGGATTGAGTTTGCAGTATTCCACAGGTTTTAATAACTTGTGGCTTCGCTGCCATTTTGTTTGAGGAATCTACTGATTTCCTTCTTACTTCCTCCTTCACCCAGCTGTTATTCAGCATAAGATTGTTTAGTAACCATGGCTTTGTGTAGGGATGAAGGTTTTTGTTCAAGTGGAATTCTATTTCTATTCCATCATGGTCTGAAAAGATATAAAGTATGATTTCTGTTTTATTAAATTTGTTGAGGGTTGATTTGTGTCTAGGATATGATCAATTTTGGAAAATGATCCAAGAGCTGACAAGAAGAATATACTCAGTAATATTGGCTTGGTATGTTCTGTATATGTCTAATTAAGCCCATCTAAATGCTTACTCACCCATTTTCTTAATAGCACTTGATGCTATAAGCTGGTACCTTGCATGAGGCTATCACTAGGAACCTTTGCCTTCTGTATGGGGCTTCTTGCCTTCTCACACCATAGTAGCTGGGTTTTAAGAGAACATTGCCAAGAGAATCAGGCAAAAGCTGTATAGTCTTTCTAATGTTCTCCCAGAAATCAGAGTGTCATTGAATTCTCTTAGTAGGAGCAGTCAGAAGCCTACACCCAGATTCAAGGGAAAGGAATAGAAAGCCCACCTCTCAATGTGAGGGGTATCAAAGATCTTTAACACATTTTAAAACTGTCACATCTAGTATCTAATGTTTGTTTTCCATTTTTGTCATCTGTTCTGTTCTTTTTTTCCCATATTCTTCCCCACACCCTGGCTCCATTATTTTTCCTTAGCTTATTAGAGACTGTATACACTAGTTTCTGTTTCCTAAAAGGGGCTCTTGTCTTTAAGGAATTTAATTATTTTACATTTCTTTGCATCTTTACACACAAAATGGTTTACACCATTTCGCTAGTTATTATTAGCAGTGATCTATATCCTATCTATAATAGGTAGCTTTGTCTTTGAACTGTAAGTTTAGACAATTTTTTCAAAATTATTGCTAGCTTGAAATTCTTTTTTACAACTAAATTTATTTCAATTTGACCTATTCTTAATGTTTCTTTTAAACTCTTTTTATAATGTCCTTTTTTATTGTGGTAAATGAATATAACATAAAATTTATTATCTTAACCATTTTTAAATGTTTAGTTTAATGGTATTAAGTACATTCATATTGTTGTACAACCATCACCACCATCCATCTTCAGAGCTTTCTTCATATTGTGAAACTAAAACTCTATGCCCATTAGACAATAATTCTGTAATTTTCCCTCCCTTTATTCCCTGGCAACCACCATTCTATTTTTTCTTTCTTTCACTACTCTAAGTGCCTCATGTAAGTAGAATCTTGAGCATTTGCCTTTCTGGGCCTGGCGTATTTCACTTAGCATAATGTCCTCAAGGTTCATCCACATTGTCGCATGTGTCAGGATCCCTGCCCCTTCTCCTTTTTAAGAGAAGATTCTGTCACCTAGGCTAGAGTGTGGTGGCACTACTTCCTTTTTAAGGCTAAATAATATTCCATTGTATGTACATATTACATTTTGCTTATCCATTAATCTGTCAAGAAATACTTGGGTAGCCTCCACATTTTAGTTGTTTTGTGGATAATGCTGCTGTGAACCTAAGTGTACAAATATTTCTTCAAGATCCTGCTTTAAATTATTTCAAGTATATACCCTGAAGTGGAATTGTTGGATCATATGGTAATTACATTTTTAATTTTTTGAGGAAACTCCATACTGTTTTCCGTAGCGTCTATACCATTTTACATTCCTATCAGTGGTGCACAAAGGTCCAGTTTCTACACATCCCCACTAGCCCTGTTTTTTTCTGGGTTTTTTTTGGGTAGTATCCATCCTAGCAGGTCTGAGCTGCTTTGCCATTGTAGTTTTGATTTGTATTTTTCTAATGACTAGTGATGCTGAGCATCTTTTCATGTGTTTATTGGCCATTTGTATATCTCCCTTGGAGAAATGACCACTCAGATATGTTTGCTTATTTTTTAATCAGGTTGTTCATCTTTTGTGGTTGAGTTTTAGGAGTTCTTTGTATATTCTGTGTATTAATCTCTTATGGATATTTGATTTTCAAATGTTTTCTCCCACTCTGTGGGTTGCTCATATACTATGCTCATAGTGTGTTTTGAAATTTTTTAATTTTGACTAGGTTGGGTTGTCTATTTCTTTTCTTTTACCTATGCCCTTGGTGTTATATCCAAGAAATCATTGCCATTTTGTTTTTTTTTTTGAGACAGAGTCTTACTTTGTCACCCTGGGTAGAGTGCCCTGGTGTCATAGCTCACAGCAACCTCAAACTCTTGGGCTCAGGCAATCCTATTGCCTATCCTCCCAAGTAGCTGAGACTAAAGGTACCTGCCACAACACCTGAGCATTTTTAGAGACGCGGTCTTGCTGTTGCTCAGGCAGTCCACCCACCTCAGCCTCCCAGAGTGCTGGGTTTACAGGCATGAGCCACTGTGCCTGGCCCTATCATTGCCAACTTTTATATTACAAAGCTTTTCTCCTATGTTTTCTTCAAAGAGTTTTAGTGTCAGGGCTCCAATTTAGTCATGGTTGCATTTTGAGTTAATTTTTTTAATATGGGATTAGGTAAATAGTCCAATTTCATTCTTTTCAATACAGATATATTGAGCATTTTCACTATCATTTGTTGAAAAGACTGTCTTTTCCACATTGAATGGTCTTGGCACCCTTGTTGAAAATAACTTTGGCCATAAATACAAGAATTTGTTACTGGACTCTCTATTTTGTTCTGTTGATTTGTATGTCTGCCTTTAGGCCAGGACCATACTGTCTTTTAATTGCTGTAGCTTTTTAGCAAGTTTTGAAGTCAGGAAGAATGAGGAGTCTTCTACTTTAGTTCTTCTTTTTCAGAATTGTTTTGGCTGTTCTTACTTTCTTTTGATTGATTGCTTTTACTATTTCATTTTGTATCCACTATTTGCTTATTAGCTATACCTTTTATCTCTTACTGACTGCCCTAGGGCAGTACTGTCCTGTACAAATATAATGTGAGCCACAATTGTGAACCATGATTTCTCATACTAAACCTTTGAAATTCAGTATATAACTTATAGCACATCTCACTCCGTTCAGATAAGCCACATTTCAAGTTTTCATCTGCCCGTGTGGCCAGTGACTACTGTGTTGGGCAACTTTGCTCTGGGGTTTATAATACTTGTATTTTGTATAATGCCTGACTACAAATATTACTTGAAGGCAGAGTACATAATATGTGTGTATAATATTAGAACATCAGCAGAGTCTATATCATGTCTCCTCTCCCTTCTGTCTATCGTAGTGATACACTTCAAAAAATTTTATAAGTCCAAGAAAAATCATCTTTACTTTTGCTTTAAACAAAATTATTACATCAACAAAATTGAAAATTAAGGAAAAAATCTTTTCTGTTTGCCAATGGATTCACCCTTTTCAGCACTTTTCCTTTCCCTATGTGGATACACGTTCCCACATAATGTCGCTTTCCTTCCTCTGGAAGAACGTCCCTTAGCGTTGCTTGTGGTGCATGTCTGCTGCTGGCACATTCTCTCAGCTTTGATTTATATGAATTTCACCTTCCTTCTTACATGACAGAATTCTACTGGGACACGTTTTTGCTTGTGCTTTAGCGCTTTAATGAAATAATTTCATGAACTCCTGCCTTGTATTGTTTCTGAGAAGGCTATTTTCATTCTTATTTTTGTTCATCTGTGTCTTTTCCCCTTCACGTTACTTTTAAGATTTTTTTCTTTATCACAGGTTTTTAGAAAATTGATTATGATATGTCATGGTGTGGTTTTCTTTGTGTTCATCTTAGCTGGAATCTTTTAAGATTCCTGTACTTGTGCATTTATGGTTTTCATCAAATTGAAAAATTTTAAACCAGAGGTGGTGTCAGAAGTCTGTAGTACCAGCTAGTCAGGTTGAGGGCAGTGTCACATCAGCCCAGTAGTTTGAGACAAGACTGGGTAATATAGCAAGACTCCATCTCAAAAAATGATTTTCAATAGAACATAGATTCTTAACATAATAATTAAGTAAATGAGGTGAAAGCTATGTTGATTAGTTTGATATAAGCACTCCAAATTGTATAAAAAATCAACACATTGTACCCCATAAATGCATAAATGTATTAATGATCTATGTGTACACAACTTAATAAAAGAAAAAAATTATTTTTGAAAAATTTCAGCTGTCATTTCTTTAAACACTTATTCTTCCTATCCTCCTTTTCTAGGACTCTAATATGTGTTAACCTACTTGACATTTTCCCACCGGTCATTGAGGTTATTGCCATAATTTCACCTGTCTTTTCTCCCTCTCTGCTTCATTTTGAATGGTTTTTTGCTGTGTGTCTACGTTTTTAAAGATCTTTCTTTAAGAAAATCAAATTTAAAGAAAAAAATCTTAAGTCTTTTAAAAAATATCTCTTCTATAGTATTTAATCTGATTTAATTCCATTCAGTATGGTTTTGTTTCATATATTCTGCTCTATGCCTCTGGAAGTTCTGTTTCTTCTTCTCTTCTTTTTTTCTTTCTTTTTTTTACTATCTACTTCTCTCCTGACTATACTCATGTTCTTTAAAAATATTTGTCATATATACAATAGTTACTTAACGTCTTCACTACTTCAATCATCTCTGTCATTTCTAGCCTGTTTCTTTGTACAGGGTCATATTTTACCACTTTTCTTTTGGTTATGGGTCATATTTTACCACTTCTAAGCCTATCTAGTACTATTATTAGATGCCAGGTGTCCTGAACATTATATTGATGAATGTTTGATTATGTTGTCTTCTTTTAGAGTATAGTTTTATGTTGGCATGCATTTTTGTTTTTGCAGATTAGGGTCATCCTTTCCAGGCTTGGTTCTAAATTTTTTTAATTTTTTTTTTTTTTTTTTAAAGAGACAGAGTCTCACTTTGTCACCCTTGGTAGAGTGCCGTGGTGTCACAGCTCACAGCAACCGCCAGCTCTTGGGCTTAGGCTATTCTGCCTCAGCCTCCTGAGTAGCTGAGACTACAGGTGCCCGCCACAGAGCCCAGCTATTTTTTTTGTTGCAGTTTGGCCAGGGCCGGGTTCGAACCTGCCACCTCGGTATATGGGGCCAGTGCCCTAATCACTGAACCACAGGCTGAATTTTGTTGGGGTATGTGTATAGAAGCTTTTCTCAAGGACTAACTTTTCTCTATTAAGATGTGACCCTCTACTGATTTCCTGAATGTGGAGTTCTAATGTCTCCCAGTCTGTTTGAGCACTGTGAATTGTTCTTTATCTATTGTTGGGGAGTTTAACCCTATACATGCACAGATTCAGCCAACAGTCTCCATGTTGATTTCTAAAGCCTTTTCTTTGTCTAGTTTCTTTCTTTGCCCTCAAATTCCAACTGTCTTTGTCTTATCAACCTCCAGTCTTGGTCTCCAAAACCCATTGAGATTTCTTAGCTCTGCCCATGATGGTCCTCCCTGCTCCCTGGTTTAGAAAGCACAGCCAGGCAGGAAGCCAGCTCCGTTATAGGATGCCCTTCATTGCCCTTTCTACTTTCTGGTGCTACCTGTTGACAAGTGTCTAGAAGCATTTTGTCCAGTTTTCTAGTTTTTTGTAGCAGAAGGACAAATATAGGACTGAAAGACTTTGAAGACTTTGAAAGACTTTGTTAGGACTGAAAGACTTGAAGATAACTGGAGTGCTCTAATAAAACTCGTGGAACAAGTTGGTGAGACTTCAAGGAATCATCAAGTCAGTTTTAGTGATTAGCATATCTATTAATATGCAACTTGTCTTTGGTAAAATTAATATTTCACATTACAGAATTCCATGGTAACCTGTCCTATTAGAGTCTATGGTGTATACGTAGAGTGTTTTAAGAGTGCATTCATGCTGTAATAATTACTGTTTCTTAAGATTGTTAAGTTAAAAAGTTTGTTTGACATCTTGGTCATATCTAAAAGGATTTATACCAATTGGAGACTAAGTATTGCAGTGGTTTTGTGCAGGCACTCTACTACATAGCTAACTGCTGGTTCAAATCTCAGCCTGACGCTTCATTTATTACCTTGAGCAAGTTGCATAACTATTTAGAATTACACTTTACATGTACAATGACAAAATAAATTTGCCACTTCACAGGATTGTTGGGAGGACTAGATGGTTTTATATACGATGTATGTATGTATGTGTGTGTAAAGCATTTAGAGCAATTCTTAAGATTAATCAATAAATGTTTATTATAATTGTTATTATGACTGGCATTGTCAGGGAATTGAGTTTTTGATTAGATTAAGGTTTATCCTACATCAAAAAAAATTTTTTTTGCCATTTTAATTGAAATAGTTCTTGCTTTTTTAATGAAATATATCATTTGCAACTTGAATAACAAATAACACATGTCTACTGTACAGTGTTAGGAACATTGATATTTTCAGTGTCACCCATATAACTCCCCCCTCCCCATATATCCTATTTTCTCTCCTATCTGACTTTTTGTTTTCTTGTTGCTTTGGGAAAAATAATTTTACTACATATTTAGTCATAAACAATATATAATTTAATTTTTAATGTTTTAAGAATTTCTGATAGATATAACAATATACATTCTTCTACTTATTTTATTCATTGTTTTAAAATTAATTTTTTTGAATTAAATCGTAGCTGTGTACATTAATGCAATCCTGGATATGATGTGCTGGTTTTATATACAATTTGAAATATTTTTATCAAGCTGGTTAACATAGCCTTCATGGCATTTTCTTATTATTGTGTTAAGACATTTATATTCTACATTAGGTAAATTTCACATGTACCCTTGTAAGATGAACCAAGAGTCATCCATGTTGGTGTATGTAGCTGTAGTACATTCACTGTCACTACTGTAAAGTATGTTTCTTATTTTCAGTTTTTTGCTGTTACATAAAGTACAGCTCTGAATATTTCTGTGCATGTTTCCTGATGTACACATGCAGGAGTTTCTCTGGGTATATGTCTGGAAACAGATACATGCAGGTTGTAATCTTTAGTTGGCTGCTAACCAGGACAGGCCAGAATGGAGATAGATTGTTATCATAGGTGAGGCAGGGGGTTATTAGGGCTTGAACCAGAATGACTACCAGGTAATAGAGGAAAGCAGATCAATTAGCAATTTTGTTTGGAAATATAATAATCAATAGGTATTAAAGGTATATTTTATAAAGTGGGGCAGTCTAAGAAAGAGGGAACATCAAGGATGACTCGCAGGATTTTTTTTTTTTTTTTTTTTTGAGACAGCCTCAAGCTGTCCCCCTGGGTAGAGTGCTGTGGCATCACAGCTCACAGCAACCTCCAACTCCTGGGCTCAAGCGATTCTCCTGCCTCTGCCTCCCAAGTAGTGGGACCACAGGTGCCCACCACAACGCCTGGCTATTATTTTTGGTTGCAGTCTTCATTGTTCTTTGGCAGGCCCGGGCTGGATTTGAACCCACCACCTTAGGTGTATGTGGCTAGCGCCTTAGCCACTTGAGCCACAGGCGCCAAGCCAACTTGCAGAATTTTAAATCAAGATGCCATTTACTGAAATGAGAACTCCTTCTAATAGACTAATAGGGATTTATTCTGTTTTAATTTATACATGGCTTTTTTTTTTTAACACTTTATTTTTTAGGGCAGTTTTAAGTTCATAGCAAAATTGAGTGGAAGGTAGAGAGGTTCCCCATATCTCTCTTGCCCTCATGCATGCACTGCCTCCCCTATTATCAACATCCCCACCAGAGTGTTGCAATTGTTAACAATCGATGAAACTTTTGTTGACACATCATTGTTACCCGGAGTCCAGTGTGCTTAAGGGTTCACTCTTCATATTGTATGTTCCATGGATTTGGACAAATTTGTAATGACATGAATCCACCATTTATAGTATCACACAGAGTAATTTCACTGCCCTAGGAGTCCTCTGGGCTCTACCCATTCATCCTTCCATCCTCCTTAATCCCTGACAACCACTGATCTTTTTACTGTTTCCAGAATGTCATATAGTTGGAATCACAGAGTAGGTAGCCTTGTAGAATGGCTTCTTTTACTTAGTAATATGCTTTTATCAAGTCATTTTTTAGTGCTAAATAACATTTCATTGGGTATAACATAGTTTATCTGTTTACCTACTGCAAGTCATATTGGTTGCTTTCAGGATTTGGGAATTATGAACAAAGCTGTTATAAACATCTGTTTACAGGTTTTTGTGTGTACTTAATATTTATTCCTTAAATATTAAGGAGTATAGTAGATAGATCATATGGTAAGAGTATGTTTAGTTTTGTAAGAAAATGCCAAAGGGGTTTCCAAGGTGGCTGTACCATTTTGCATTCCTACCACCAGTGAAATCCTTGCCAGGATTTGGCATTGTCAATGTGGATTTTGGTTGTTCTAATAATATGTAGTGATATTTCATTGTTTAAATTTGCATTTTCCTGATAACATATGGTATGGAAATCTTTGCATACACTGATTTTTCATTCATAGATCTTCTTTGGTGAAGTGTCTGTTAAAATATTTGGTCCATTTAAAAAAATAGATCATTTGCTTTCTTCTCGTAAGGGTTTTTAAAATATATTTTGAACAATAGTCCTCTATCTGTTATGTCTTTTGCAAATGTTTTCTCCAAATATGTGGCTTTTCTTCTCATTCTCTTGATAGTGTTCTTTGCAGAACATATATTTTTTAATTTTAATGAAGTTCACCTTACCAATTCTTTCTTTCATGGATTGTACCTTTAGCATTGCATCTAGAAAATCATCACCAAACCCAAGGTTATTTAGGTTTTCTCTCATGTCATCTTCTAGGAGTTTTATAGTTTTGCATTTTACATTTAAGTCCATTATCCATTTTGAATTAACTTTTGTGAAGGATATAAGGTCTGTGTCTAGATTCATTTTTTTTGCATGGGATTACATTGGCTTTTTACAGTTTTAATATCTCATTAGTTACTATTTCTAATATCAGTGAGCTTGCCTGTGGAATGCTGTATTCTCTCTCCAATACACTGCTTTAGATCTGCTCTTAAAGCAGAACTAAATGGTTTGCAATTATACCTAACGGTATGAAACCCAAGAGGCTCCTTTATAGATGTCCTGTGATTTGGACTTTATATTTCTTGACTGGATCCAGTTCTGAGCTGTGTTGGTGGAGGTTGCTAGTTAGCTAAATTTTAGATAGCTCTGGTTTGATCCTATTAAGGTCTTTTGTTCATAATTTAAATGCAGTAACATTTGGAGATAATAGATAATTTATATGCCAAAAATAGTGGGAAATGATAAATGATATCAAGTCAGAAGGTCTGGATTTGAATCTTTATTCTGCCACTGAGCAGCTGTATATTAGTTTCCTGTTACTTCAAATTACCAGAAATTTAGGGGCATAAACAATACAACACTTTTACCTTGCATCTCTGGAATTCTGAAGTCCAAAATGGGTCTAGTGAGCTAGACCAGGTCTAGGCAGAGCTGCTTTCCTTTTGGAGACTGTAGGTGAGAGTCCATTTCCTTACCTTTTCTGTCTCTGGAGATCACCCACACTCCTTGGCTTGTGGCTCCTTCCTTCATTGTCAAAGCCAGTCTTCCTCAAGCTGCCCTCTCTCTGCTTCTTCCTCCTGTGCCTCCCTTTTCCATTTTTTTTTTTTAAAATAGAGTCTCACTTTGTCTTACTCAGTAGAGTGCTGTGACATCATAGCTCACAGAGTCTCTCTTTGTCTTTCTCAGTAGAGTGCTCTGCTGTCAGAGCTCACAGCAACCTCAAACTCTCCAGCTCAAATGATCCTCTTGTCTCAGCTTCCTACATACCTGGGACTACAGGCACCTACCAAATGCCTGGCTATTTTTAGAGATGGGGTCTCACTCTTGCTGAGGCTAGACTAACTTCTCAGCTCAGGCAGTCCACCTGCCTTGGCCTCCTAGAGTGCTAGGATTACAGGCGTCTGGCCTGCCCTCTTCTACTTTTAAGTATACTTTTGATAACAGTGAGCCACCTGGGTAAATCAGGATAATCTCCCTATTTTAATGACTAGCTACCTTAATTCCACCTGTAGCTTTAATTCTCCTTTACCATTTAAAATAACATATTCATGAATTCCAGAGATTAGGACACATGGACATGCTTTAGAGGGGCTTTATTTTGCCTAGTGGATTGTGCTCACAGACCAGTTACATGGGCAACTTGAGCAGCTTTCTTATGTGGGAAACTAATAATAATATTACCATCTATTTCCAGATTGAGATGACCTTTGTTTTAGAAGGCTTTCAAAAATATAAACATTTTATAAATGTTGCAGATGTTATTTTTGTTACAATTTATACTGAACTCAGTAAATGCTACAGGGAAACACAGGTTTGTAATTCCTCTTAGTCCTTTATCTATGTGTCCATAGATCAGGCACTTTAAAATTCAGGATATTTGCCTTCCAGTGCTTTCTGTATATGGTGTATAATTTAAAGCGTATATTACAAGATCCTAATCCCCATTTCATTTTTCAAGATAACTAGGCTGGGTACAGTAACCTTATGGACCCCTAAATCTGTGACTATAGTGAAAAATCCTTAAACTTGAAATTGTGTCAGATTTATAAAAATAAAATAGCTTTCATATAAGATGACATTGATATAGAGGGACTATATATGGGGTGACTCTTCTCTTTAAAGACTAATGGATTACCAGAAGTTGTTTACAGAGTATAGTACTTTCTTGTCCCTTGCCTCCTCCCTGAGAAGTTTATTAGAAGATGAAGATTAAGAGCTGTGCTGAAATACTGTTGTCAGAGCCATTTGTGTTATGCTCATAAATGTGGTCTAATCTGTGTTAGTACAGTTTAAAAATAAAAATCAAAAAGAGAATTCTCAAACAACTGTCTGCCTCTAACTTGAATGTATAACTTTATAACCTTTAAAAAAAGGTGTTTGTTTATATAAATATATATATTTGTTTTCCCCTTCATTGAAATGATGTAAAATTTGTTAAGTTAAATTAAGCGTCTAAGTAAAAATTGCTTTATGGTTGCAAGGTCAAGTCATAGCTCAAACAGCTGTGTGTTATTTTTCATCGTTTTAGCATTTTGCCACAGGTGAAGTATACAATGAGTGAGGTAGGGATGGTAGTGGACAGGTTGTAACTGTGAAAGAGAGAGGCACCTGGGACTTCTCCCGGCTCTGCCCTACCTGATCGCTGTGTAGTGCTTGCGAGTCAATGGATCAAGCGTCCAGCAGTGTTTTGTCTCTTGGAGGCCTGCATAGATTAGAGTTGGTTTTGGAGTCTTGGCCCTGTGATTTCAGGGATTTTATGATTTTGGGGGATGTATTTTGAAAAGAAGGGTCCTCATTCCTTGCTTAGTCCACACAAATAATCTTCAAGCACTTTGATCGCTCAGACAGGAGATATGAGACTGTCATCTGTCCTCCAGATGAAAGGTTCTTCTTGGCAGAAGTGTTACAGAGATGGGAGGGGTGTCATGATTTTATTTTGGTTGTTTGACTTTATGCTTCTAGAAAGGATCTTTAAAACATTTCTTATGGCTATTTTGTTTTCTCATTTTGGCTTTCTTTCCTTTTAATGATAGACGCCATGGCCAGCAGTCCATGTCAGAGTACTCACTTGCCCCTCCCAAGGCAGGGGTCTGATGTAGGCCATTGTAGGTTGAAGTTTGAGGTATTCCTTACTCCTCTTTCGTCCAGGCCTGCCTGCCAATTTCTGGTTGAGCTGACTTGCCTTTAAAATCAAACAGACAAACTTGGTATTATATTGGCTCCTGCAGAGAAGACATGTTATGCCGGTGGGACATGGAGGAGCCAGGATTTGGTTGTGCTCCCATTTATTAGTTCATATCCTTTTCTGAATGCCTGTTCTGGGTGTCCTCACTGACCCTTACATACCACCTGGGACAATGCTCCTGGAAAAGCATGTCTTTAAAGGAACATTACTGTTTGTGTGAACAAAATTAGACACAAAACTTAGGGGTAAACGGACCTACAGAATTTTACAACTGCTGTGTTCCTTGGTATTCTACTGTGTATTTAATCACTGGGCAGATGTAAGGGTGAATTTTATTGTTCTCTTGGTGTGTGTTTAACCTGCATCTTAGCTATTTATTAAGGAGTTTAACTTGGGCTGTATATCTTCTTTAAGAGATGGAAAGGGGATTTGGAGTGGCATATCTGTTTTCAGTGCAGTGTTAGATGTATGGTAAGTCAAACCATTTTTGTGAAAGTTGAAAGTATAATGTTAAAAGTATCCAGTTTTCTAGCCATTTGTGCACATTAAAAATAACTTGCTATTCACGTTCAGTGGTTTTCTTGTTAGACAATGTAGGGGACTTGCCACAACACATGCAACAAATTGTAAAAAGACTGCAAATTTAATAATTACAACATGGCGCAGCCTGCGCTGGCAGATACTGGAATACAGCACACTCTTTAATCATCGTGCTTCCCATAGTGTGGGTGGTCACGGTCTGCAGACGTTTCAGACAGTCCAGTCCCCTTGTGAGAGCACAAGTAAACAGCATTCCACAGGCTTTTCAGGATTTTTATTTTTAAAAAATATAACATTTCTTTTAGGCTGCTTTTCCTCTTTTTCCTTCCTTCTCCAGCCTGTTCCTCTGAATTTTTGTTGTTTAGACTGTTTGCTTTTTTCAGGAAAAACCTTTCTGCATATGCTTTTACTTTCTTTGTCCAGCATTTTTTGGGCAACAAGTTAGTTTTAGCTAGTTTTTAACACTTCTAAAGTTTGTTTCAGCACAAAAGCTGAAAATGATCGGTAGGATATTATGATCAGTAGACATTCTCATGGTCAATTGTGACAAATTGAAGTTTAAATCAATTTATTTCCTTATTTCACTTTTTAAAAACTTTAACTTTTGCCCCATGTTTCCTTTGATCTTTATTTGAATGAAAATTTGAGTCATATGCCAACTTTTTCTTTCTCATTCAAAAATCCTGTCTTTAATAGCCTATTTTATTCTTCACTAATCTGTTTTCCCTTTTTAAAAGTTTTTATTGTCTTAGTCTTCAGTGTTAATGAATATTGATAAAGAAGCAAGTGATGGAAATGTGAAGTCACTAGTTTTTGTGCATTCCTGAGAATTGTGTGGTTTATTAATGCTCTTAGTCAATTTCTCTAGAGAAGAATTATTTTAGGTAATTAATATGTATAAATGGAAATGTGAAACTTTAACATTTTCTTCCCGAAAAAGTAATTTTTAGAAGAAAGACTTGGAAAACACAGCGATGTTAATAAAGAGCAGTTAATATTAGAAATCTGCACCTTCCCTCCTTCCTATCCCTGTGGATTTCCTTAGGGGATGCTGTCTTACTGCTTAAAATTATAGACAGACCATTCCTAGTTGTCAGATTTTTTAAATAAAACATGACATTTCAGTTGATAGTTTATATGAGCACAAAATTGAGTAATATAAAGGAACTATGTAAAAAGATAAAAGTTTGTATATCATAAGATATAGCCCCAAATAAAGTCATAGAATACTGTATTTTTTATATAAGCTGATTAAGAATACATTGTTAACAATTATAATTAGTAATGACATCGTCAAACCAACTTAAAAGGAAAGTAGTATGATGACGTGTTTTAAAAGCAATAACTTCCTTCTAAAATCATCCCTGTATGAAATCCAGTACTAGTGCTATACCTAGATTTTTGGAGAGTTTTGTTGTTGTTCCTACAAGCATTTAAAAAATGCTTTAGTTATTTTCATTTATGATAAAGCTAATCTAATTCTCTGATGCTTCTTGCCAAGCTTTAGATCACAAAGGCTTAATTTAAGAAAAAAATTACTTGCTAATCCCCTTTGGTATTTTGAAGCTATTTTGGGCACCCTTTGTTCTATGGTAAGTTCCAGTCTGTTTATGGGGAGCCATCGGGTGTTTGATGTGGGACCCTCTGGCAGAAGGGATTGGATCTCCAGAGTCTGGGTGCAACTGGGACAAGTTAAAGATACTGAATTTAACTTTCTTTCTGAATTGTCTTTCATCTATAAATTGAAGGATTATGTTTAATTTTAAATGGAGTAGGGGTGAGGCAGTTTGGATTTGGTTTTTAAAATCACCATTTGGAGCTTGGTAACCATATCAAAAGTAAGGATGTTGGCATTTTTAATTTTCCTCTTACTGGTCAAGATATACTTACAAATAAGCATTTAGTCTCTTTTTTTCCTGGGCTTCATGATTGGTCTCAGACTTTCCTTAAGCCACCAGGGTCAACCCTCCCTCACAGAAAATGTGTCTTGAAGTCCTTAATGCCTCATTTCAGACTCATACCGTGGTCCCCATAGCATGGGCTGCCTGAGACCCAGTGGCAGTTCTGCAGGTTTCTGTTCACAGATGGGCTTTCTGAACATTTCTCCCATTGCAAGTATCTAATTAAGCTGATGATGTCCTCATGATGGAGCACATTGGGTCTATACTAAGGTGACCAGAGTTTAAGATTGGTAAAGCGGGACACCATTGATGGGGGGTGAGGGGGTGGGTTCTTAATTAAAAATTTGGTCTGTATGGAGCAACAAAAATTTTCATAGAACGCAAAAATAGTATTGTAATATATTTTTTAAAATTTCAACATAAGTACAATTTACAAATATAATACATTAAAAAATTATGTATAGTATTATTTTATTCTTTGGCATAGTTCTCATTTGAGTGAATTTTTTTTAGTAGATTGCTGTCGTTGTTTAAAAAGCTCATGAAATTTTTCACAAGAATTTGTTAAATTATATTTCGCACATAAAATGGCTTTCAAAGTCTCAACACTTAATTGTGATTTTTCTGATGTCCATACTTTATTTACCATAGAAAAAACGCGTTCAGTCACAGCATTAGTTCCTGGTAAGGACAGCGCATATCCCACAATTTTTAGTGCATTATTGTATAAAACATGGTTTGTTTCATAATGATGAAATATTTCTAAACATTTATTCTCTATTGTGATTTTTGCTGATGCCCAAGATTTAACCTTTTCCTTATCAATTTTTTTTTTAATAATGATACCTTGTTAAGTCGTAAGTGTCAGTTTCAAGGCTGGCATTAGACTTTTTGCCGTCACTATAAAATATAAATAATACGAGTACTGTCTGCTAAATTCATGAAATAAATAAATAAATTACTTACCTAAATTATCTGAATAGCTGATTTGTTGACATCACTTGTTTAACTAGCACTAAGCACGCAGTACCATGTGTATCGTCTAAGAGACAGTTACAAAATGTTTTCATCATTGCCAATGCCAAAAAATGCCATTGTTCATTCCAAACAATGGTGGTTGAATTCTAACAACTGATCAACAATGCGAACTTTGATAAGCAGTTCTTGATAATCAGTTGTCAACAATTATTTGTTATTATTAAAGTTTAACATTATAAAATTAACAAAAATAATATAAAACTCATATCCTGGCGAAATAGCCACATAGCAGCCGAAAACCATCTATTCCCTTCCTGTTCTCCTAGCTTTTTGTGCATTCTTTCCAAAAATTGGGACTTTTTAAAAATGCCACGGGATGCAGGACAAATTGTTAAAAATCAAGACTGTCCTGCCAAAAGCAGGACATCTGGTCACCTTAGTCTATATAGATGCAGCTCTTTCAACTCCTTTCATAAAAGATTCCTAGCCACATAGGAGATACAAGTAATAGAAGACTAGAAGGCTGAATGTTCTGCATATTACTTTTTTGTGCTTGTTTGAATGAAATTAAAGTGAATTATGTGAATTCTACTATTCTTGAAATTTTCTCCTGACCTTGACCAAAGAACACATTAGTGTATGCTAACTGTACTTTATAATTGACCAAGATGCTTCTTCTGTGTTCTTGGTAATATTTACAGCCCTATGCCCCGCCCCACTTCATTGTTGTGTTTATATTATATTAATAGATTAGCAGCACTCAAAATGCCGTCCAAGCACTCTGTAATCTTCAAGACCCTTTCAAGAGGTCTTCAAGGTCTTTATTTTCCAACTATGTATCTTCATGATGCTGGATTTTCTTCATGAAGTACCAGAGCAACATATTACAATAGATTGCAGCAACAGCTATGAGAACACAGCTGCCTTCTATTAAGCCAGACACTAAAGAGATTTGCAAGAAAATGTAAGACAATGCCACTCTACTCAAAATAATTTTTGCATGTTTGGAAAAAAACGTTTTTTAAATAAATTATATTCTCTGTTAATATAATGAGGTTGATTATTATCTAATGAATTAGTAGATAAATATTATAAAAGTTTTAAAGGTTTATTTACCGATACAGTAACTTTTTTTTTTTTTTGAGAGAGAGAGAGGGGCTCACTATATCGCCCTCGGTAGAGTGCTGTTGCGTCACAGCTCACAGCAACTTCAAACTCTTGGGCTTAAGCTATTCTCTTGCTTCAGCCTCCCCAGTAGCTGGGACTACAGGCACCAGCCACAACGCCTGGCTGTTTTTTTGTTGCAGTTGTCATTGTTGTTTAGATGGCTCAGACTGGGTTCAAACCCACCAGCCCTGGTGTATGTGGCTGGCGCCCTAACTATTGAGCTATAGGTGCTGAGCTCAATACAGTAACTGTTGATAGATAAGACCTATATAAACAAAAGTTCTTTGAGTTCCTAAAATCAGAAACTGCTGTCACATGTATTAGCTTAATGGCTTATTGCCGTGGTTCTCAAATCAGATTTCCATTGGCTTCTCTGAGAGCTTTATTGAAGTAAGCCTATAGAATATAGAGTGAAATAAGCACACAGTTAGAAAGTTTTAATTAACTGTCTCCTTTACACTTTCGGGACATTTTTCTGATATATCTTTTTATCAATGAAGTATCCAGCAAAATTGTCAATACCTCCCTTTTTTTTTGAGCCAGAGTCTTACTCTGTCAACCTGGGTAGAATGCAGTGGTGTCGTCATAGCTCACTACAACCTCAGACTCCTAAACTCAAGCATCTTCCTGCCTCATCCACCCAGAGTGCTAGGAATACAGGTGTGAGCCACTGTGCTTGGCCCCTTCTCGTATATTTAATGAGGAGTCATAGGTTTTATGGTTATGATCCCTTTTACTTATTGAGCTATTAGTTCTGTATAGTTCAACATAATATGAACCCATCTACATTTTAGTATGTGGCTTTTAACAAGCATTGTGGACTGCCGTTTTTCATATACCAATCATGGTATCTACAGCAATTTTTTTTTTTTTTTTTGAGGCAGAATCTCATTATGTCGTCCTCGGTAGAGTGCCATGGCGTCAGAGCAACCTCAAACTCTTATGCTCAAGCAGTTCTCTTGCCTCAGCCTCCATAGAGCTGGGACTACAAGCACCTGCCACAACGCATGTTTTTTGTTTGTTCAATTGTTTGTTTTGTTTAGCAGGCCCAGGCCGGTTTCGAATACAGCAGCCCTGGTGCATATGGCCAGCCCCCTGACCACTGAGCTACAGATGCCAAGCCTATAGCAATTTAAATAAGGATGTAAAACTTAGTTCTTACATGTACTTGGGATGTTTCTAACTACAGTTGCCTCAGTTATCTAATAGTACATTTTATTTTTTAACTGAGTTCAAGTTTGGGGATAAAGAAGAAAAAGAAGTGTAATTCACAAAGTAACTATTATTTTTGCTTTCATTCTTGCTCTAAATTTTCTATTTTTAGTTTCTCTTACTTTGTAACTTATCTTTGAGAATGTAATTTCTTCTGGCTTGGAAGGAGTTAACTACTCCATGAAAAAATTTTCTGTAATTAGTAAAGGAGGTCCTGTAAGATCTGATCCAGAGAATGTTTGCTGGCAATTTATGGCAAGGTTGTTTCACTGATTGGTAGAGGACGTTTTGTCACTTCTGACCTGTGCTAGGAGAGCTGGCTGTTTTTAGAGATGGGCCTCTCTGCTGTTACACCCTGTTCTCTCTGCTCAGTCATCTCTGTCTCCACTGGGGTGGTTTCCCTGCTTCTCTTCACAAGCCAGCAGCTCCCCTGGAGTCTCCCATTCAGTCTCCAGTCACATGGGTGGGGAGGAAGTTTTCCTCTTTCTATGAGCTTAATACAGCAGTTTTATATATTGGGCATTGTAGGTGATTTGCATGATAATGAGCTTATTATGCAGTTTGTTGAGTTCTGCCAAATGCCTAATTGATTTTTTTAGTTTTCTTCCAAGATTATAGTAGTCAAGAACCATCTGCCTTCTGTATTACATGGGTACAGCTGCAAATGCTTCTTTAAGCAAAATATAGATGTGTATCTTATTATAGAAAGTAATACAACATCACTAGCTGAGGTTTGGCATATATGAAGGGACTTGGTTTCTGGAAACCTTTTAAAACTTGGAAACTTTTAAACCTGCTATTACCTATCATTTAAAAATGGATCTGTAGCTATCTAAGTAGGTGGCCTTCTGTGTCTTGGCTGGTCTTAAAGTGTGGTATTTGTTTCTTGCACATAAAGGAACAAATTTAAATCACTAGGTACTAAACCAGCAGATTTCAACATGGATTAGTTAAGAACCATTGTTGTTCTTGCTGTGTGATGGCAGAAATGTTGTTTTTTCCACATTTAGTTTATGCAGTATCTGTCTCCTTTCCTAGCAATTTTCTTAGTGGACTGCTTTGAAGAAAATACAGAGGGAAAGCGAGGACCAGACTTGACTTGTGATTACTTTTCATGAGTGTGGATAAGTATGGGCTCCAAGACTTGCCAGGCCTTCAATTCTTTGGCTTTTTTTTTTTCTTCTTAACATTTCCAAAGGTTTTGTTAGTGACTTTCAAATGGAACTTCAAGCCTTGGAACAGTTCCATTAAAAAGTTGTGTGGTCTTTGCCACAGTAGCAGCATGGTTTATTTTTCCTGTACTACTTTCACAGAGGATAACTGAGCTGGAAATGATGAGAGACTAGCAGTGCAATGGAGTATGTGTTATGTGTAGGCATTTTCCTTCTTGATTTGTGTAAAAATATTCTTTTATCAGAATTAACATGTACTTAAAATGTTGCTTAAAAAGAAAGCAAATCAGATTATTCTGAAATGCTTTATGCTACATGGTTGAAAACTTTAAAAAGTGTTCTTTTTTGATAATTGTATTTTCATATCACATAGTACCAGCCCACATTTATAAAAGGAAATTCATTGTGTGAATTTGCTTTCTTTGGGGGGAAATGTGCTACAGTTAACCGCTCAGCACAATCTTAGTGGTCTTATTCTGAAGAGTACATTTTGTTTGAATTTAAAAGAACAAATGACTATATGTAATTGAGATATGTTTATTTCTAGTTCAAATAAATATCTTGCAGTTAAAATAAGTGCCTTTTATTCCTTAGGTGGTTATATTTTTAAGAAAAAAACGGTGTTGTATGTCATCTATTGTTTGTGTAAGTTACCAGAAGAATAGTGAATTTCTAATGTAAACGGTAATTAATACTTTAGGTTTTAACACCGTTTTGTAGATTTCAGAGCAGATCCATGTATTACTTCATTTCATTCTTACAACAACCTCGTGATACCCTAGAGCCGGTATAATTATGTCTGTGGTATAGATGAAATGAGAAATGTAAAGAATTTGCCTAAAAGTCCCCTATTTGGTAAGTGAAGTTATCCAGGTGAGGTGCTTATATTCCTGACTCCACTGCACACCTTGCTGCTCTTCTACTACAGTGAAATAGCCTCTCTGGCTTCCAGTTAGACCTCTTGTAATTTATACAATGCTATGCAGACGGACAACAGCTGTAATATTGTTTATGATGCACTTTTATTGACTGCTTACAAAGTGTCACACACATTGGGATAAGCCTTATCTCAGAGGAGCTATTATTGTGTCCCTTTTTGTAGATGAGGATACTAAGGTACAGAGGAAGATTAATTAGCTTTTCTAAGGCAGCATAACCAGTAAGTGGTGAGTGCTGATATGAACCCCCATAATCTGGCTTTGAGATCCAGGGTCTCTGACTGCTATCATGTGTTAGTTCCAGTAGGGGGTTCATATGCCTGATTTTCAAATACCAGTTATTTATTGGTATTTTTAATAGCATTTATTTGCATTTGCTTGTCATCTTGAAGATTTGACCATAAAACCTTAGCAATGGATTGGCAAGCTGTGGTATATGTATACCATGAAATACTATTCCTCCATTAAAAAAAAGAAATGAGAAAAATTTATAATAAAAGAAAGAAGAAAAATCTTTGAATGAAAACTACATATTATTGGTAGTTATACTACATGGAGCAGATAGATGTTCACTGTAGTATAAATTATTCTAAAAATAAGACAAATGTTTATTAAGAAAGAAAGAGAGTTCATATAAGCTCTGACGATTTTTTTACCTAATAAATGTCCTCTTGCTTATGTTGAACGTTCTTAAAATGTAAAACTTTGAGGCCGAGCGTGGTGGCTCACACCTGTAATCATAGCACTCTGGGAGGCTGAGGCGGGTGGATTGCCTGAGCTCACAGGTTTAAGAACAGCCTGAGCGAGAGTGAGAGCGAGAACGAGACCCTGTCTCTAAAAAAATAGCCGGGCCTTGTGGTGGGCACCTGTAGTCCCAGCTACTTGGGAGGCTGAGGCAAGAGAATTGCTTGAGCTCAAGAGTTTGAAGTTGCTATGAGCTGTGATGCCATGTCACTCTACTAGGGGCAACAAAGTGAGACTCTGTCTCAAAAAAAAAGAAAAAAAAAGAAAGGAAGGTGGCTGGTAAAGTAATGCAAATGTCTGTAAGATGGCTTGGCCAGAGCTGACAACCATAGAAATATCAGGTTCAGTAGAAGAGGAAGACAAGAAGGGGATATGGGAAGTGGCAGTGTGCAGTGAGGGGGGCTTGGCGAGTTTAAGAAGCCGGAGGAGGCTGGCCTTGGAGGGCTTGTCTGCATCTGAGAAGCAGCAGGTGGGTACAGAGGACTCTTTGTGGTAGAGGTGGGGTGCAGGACATTGAAGTGTGGCCTGAGTGCAATGTACAGAACAGATTGTTTAACAGACATGGTACCTGGCAAGGTCTCAACCCTTTCAGATCTAACACCAATTTTCCAGAATAGATATTTTATAACACCCTTTTGGCTATCCTGAAGTGAAATTCAAAGATATTTTTTCTTTTAAAAAAATCAATATATATTGCTTTTACTATAATATGAAGAAAAAAATAAAAGGAAAATAATTAACCTACATTTTAAATGTAACTGCTTGGGCTTTATGAGTCTAGGAGACGTAATAAACGTAGGCTTTCTAAGAGTGAGGCCACCACAAATTCAGATCCATATAGAAGAGTGAAGTGGCAGGGAGGCAAGTGTAACAAGTGGCCTGCCTTCCAGGAGGTAACTTTCCAAAATAACAGAAAATGCTTGATAAAAATCTGACCAAAGTGCAGTAAAGTCTTCCCCAGTAGACGTAGTAGTTACATTTCTGTAGAAGTCAGAAAATGCCAAAACATGCGAAACATATTTTGTATTTCTGTATGAAGTAGCTTTAAGTACAAGTTTTATGCACATGAAGATATCCTGGGACATCTGAACTTGGTGTGACAGTTTGTCATCATAAGATATATTTCTTGTACTCTGTAACCACTAAAAGTCAGTGTAGCTGCAGTTTTTTTTTTTTTTCCTTAAGGTAGGTTTTATATTGACCCCATCAAGAAATGCTGTACAGCCTTTCTCTACCTAAGTCCCAAACCGATGGCAGCCAAGTGTTGTAGCATTTTAGAAATTCCATCTCTCCTAGCTGCCGCTGAGTTATGAAGTGTATTTCATCCCTGTACCCTGGTTCTGGTGCCTTTGATGCCTCTAGGCCATTGCCTTTGGCAATGGGCCCTGTGCCCATTATGAGTCTGAGTGTCAAATCTCTGTTTATATTCTTGATTGTACACCATTTCCTGTGACAAGATCAGCTCCTCCTCCTGTGACTCCTGGAATTTAGCCACTGTTGCCCACTTGACTACAAGTTTTGAGTTATATGGGAATCTCTGCTATATTGTTCCACCTATCGAGAGGGGGTCTTTGGATGGCTCCCAGAGCTCAGAACATGCCCAGAGTTGACACATTGTTCCTTGGTCTTCTGCCTAGTAACTCCTTTAGGTTGACTCTGGGCTCAGCATCACAACAGCAGCAGCAACAGTAATAGAAAGTTCTCTTGGCTCTTATACCACTGGCTTTCTACATGAGTCAGCCCAGCATTTTTTTTTTTTTTTTTTTTTTTTTGAGACCAGCGTGGGCAACACAGCAAGACCTC
>NW_003852401.1:45319393-45343308 GCF_000181295.1 Otolemur garnettii
AGTAGCTGGGACCACAGGTGCCCGCCACAATGCCCAGCTATTTTTTTGGTTGCAGCTGTCATTGTTGTTTTGGCAGGCCAGGCTGGATTTGAACCTGCCACCTTAGGTGTATGTGGCTGGCGCCTTAGCCACTTGAGCCACAGGCACTGAGCCAGCCCAGCATTTTAACTAACAACAAGCCATGATTTCTGAAGATACTGTGAAGTCCATATGCAAAAATGAGCATGATTGGCTGGGTGTGGTGACTCACACCTGTAATCCTTGCACACTGGGAGGCCGAGGCAGCCAGATTGCTTGAGCTCAGGAGTTCAAGACCAGCCTGAGCAAGAGTGAGATCCTGTCTTTACTAAAAATAGGAAAAATTAGTTGGGTGTAATGGCACATGCTTATAGTCCCAGCTATTTGGGAGGCTGAGGCAAGAGGATGGCTTGAGCCTAGGAGTTTGAGGTTACTGCTAGCTATGACGCCATGGTACTCTACGCCAGGCAATGGAATGAGACTCTGTCTCAAAAAACAAAACGAAACTTAAGTTTGTTTATATGTGTTAAAAAAAAAAAAAAAAGCATGATTAATAGGGCTGTGCTATTAGCACCAGGCCTGATAGAGAAAGCTTTCAGTAAATGTGAACTATGATTACTGTTCATTTCTCTTCTCTTTTTACTATATTGGAGTTTTGTTTTGTCCTGTTTTTTTTAACATTAGGGCCTTGGTGTTCATGGATGAACTTTGGAGAGCCCAAAAATTCCATGAAATTATGAGAAATTGTTGTGGGTATATATGGTTTTTCTGAAAGAGGATTCATAACTTTTATGAGATACACAATTTTTTTCAGATCAGTCATGAGTGACTTAGTT
Source organism: Otolemur garnettii (assembly GCF_000181295.1). Taxonomy (NCBI): domain Eukaryota; kingdom Metazoa; phylum Chordata; class Mammalia; order Primates; family Galagidae; genus Otolemur; species Otolemur garnettii. The sequence goes on from NW_003852401.1 coordinate 45,320,248, forward strand.
TTCTAACAACTGAAAGCTCAAAAATAAGATGAATCCTCTTTCCCAAAATGAGAAAACCTGGACAAAATATTAAAAACATGCTTGAAAGCATGCAAAAACTTATAGTAAACATAATGTAGTAAATACTTGCCAGGTCACAGTCCAGGGAAGGATGGAGGTTAAGAGAGGTGAGTCTATTGTTTGAGGCCTGTCTGCTAGGTCCAAAGGAGGCAATTAAGCAGTGCTTTTGACAGCATTGCAGGGCTAGGAGGATAGGAATTAAAGTCAGTAGCCTGCCAGGTGAGCATGTCCTGATGAACCTTTTACTTTCAGTTGGGACCTTGAAGGGATCTACTTGAAAGTGTGAACTGAAGTAGACAGGGCCTCTCAGGGTGTACAGCTTAGCTTCAGATCGTCTCAGTCACTGAAGCTGAATTAAGGCAATCCTGGATTGCTAGTGCTGTGGATCTGACAGAAGCTTCTTTGGAGGAAGGCAGCAAGACGGTTAGCAAGTATAGTGTCTGATGCAAATAAAGATAGGCACATTAAGAGTTAGGACAAAGAAATTGAATCAGTAGAACAACAGATAATAAAACAGAGGGGCTCCAGATATTGGTATTATGAGTCAGACCTTAAAATAGCTATTAAAAATCAACCAGTGTAAGCCTCCATATTAAAGAAGAAAAATCATGTGATTATGTCAATTGATGCAGAAAAACATTTACTGAAATGCAGTACCCATTCATGGTAAAAATATCTCAAGAGTAGTGGGAAATTACCTCAACCTGTGGATAAAGGGCATCTACCAAACATCTCCAGCTGATATCATACTTAATGGTCCCCAGATTAGAAACAAAGCAAGGATGTTCGTTCTCGTAGCACCAGAAATTGTAGACAACTGTTAGAAGGCCAGAAAAAGAAATGGAAAACCTACATATAGGAAAAATGAAATGAAACTGTGTCTTTTCACAAATATATAATTGTTCACATAGGAAATCCCAAAGAACCTACCAAAACAAGCAACTCCTAGAACTGATAAGTCATCAGCTTTACCGTGCAAAAAGCCAACTACATTTCCATATAGAAACCATCAACATTTGAAAACTGAAATCAAAAACACAATATCAGCTATAATCTCTCCAAAGAAAATGAAATACTTAAATATATACATAACAAAACAAGATCTATACACTGAAAACTCTAAAATTCTAATGAAATAAAATATAAAAGACCTAAATAAATGGAGAAGCATGTAGCGTTCATGCATAGAAAGCCTCTCCTCAAGTTGACCTATAAGTTTAAAGCATTTCCTAGCAAAACCCTAGCAAGATATTTTGTAGACATTTACAGACTAATTCTAAAAGTTATGTGGAAAGGCACAAGCCCCAGACTAGCTTTAACAATCTTGACAAAGAAGAATCGAGTGAGAAGAATCACTCTATTTAACATAAGGCTTTATATATTAGCTATAATAATTAGTTCATGTGAGATTGGCAGAGACATGAACACACTGATGAATGGAACAGAATAGAAAACCCAGTAATAGACTCACAAATCTGCTCAACTAGTTTTTGACAAAGATACAGAAGGAATTCAGTGGCGAAATTTCAACAAATGGTGCTGGTAAAATTAGGCATCAACCTGTACCTTGCAACTTATACAAAAATTCACTCAAAATGGATCAGGGACTTATGTAAAAAGTTAAACTATAAAACTGTTAGAAAGAAACCTAGAAAATCTTTAAACCTAGAGCTAGACATGGAGTTGTTTTGTTTTATTTCCAGTTTTTGGCCTGGGCCGGTTTGAACCCACCACCTCTGGCATATGGGGCCGGCACCCTACTCCTTGAGCCACAGGCACCACCCTAAGCATGGAGTTTTTTAATTTGATAACTAAGCATAATATATAAAAGGAAAAATCAACTGTTAGGACCTCATCCAAACTAAAGACTTGTGTTTTATGAAAGCCCACCTGAAGAGCAAAGGCAGATTGGGAGAAAATATTTGCAAACCACTTATCTGACAAAAGACTAGTTTCCAGACTACATTAAGTCTCCAGTAGGAAAATAGGCAAACAGACATTTCACCGAAAAGGTGAAATAAGCACATGAGCCAAGAAAGGGCAGATGTGCATCAGAAAAGATATTTAACATCATTAGCCATCAGGGAAGTGGAAAAGAAAAACACCACACACAATGAGAAAATCATTATACAGTTATCAGAATCACTAAAACAAAAACCAGTGAGAACATTAAATCATGGCAAGGATGTGGAGGAACTGTGTTACTTAATACATTTTTGGTAGGACTGTGGTTGAGGGAATGGTTTTGTACCAAAGACAGTGCTCTTCTGCATTTTCCTAGTACCAGCCTTACCAATTAGACCACGCATCCTCAAACTATGGCCCATGGGCCACATGCAGCCCGCCTAGGGCATTTATCTAGCCCGCCTAGGGCATTTATCTGGCCCGCCGGGGTGTTTTTGCCACTGCTGACTGTCCTACTTAGCAGTCAGCTCATCCCGGGTCCCACAGTCCGGCCCTCCAGCAGTCTGAGGGACAGTGAACTGGCCCCTTATTTAAAAAGTTTGAGGACCCCTGAATTAGACTGTGACTGTTGACTTCTCACAGAAGTAAAGAAACACGGAGACAGTGTAATGAGATCTTCATCTGGGGGGAAAGGAAACTTTAAGGTGAACAAAAAATAGCAGACTTTATCACTAGCAGACCCCCACCAAGGGGAATACTAAAGTTGCTCTTCAAGCAGAAGGAAAAATGACCAAAATAACCCTCCATCCCCTGAAATATAAGCAACCTAATTTCCATGCTTTGCCTGAGCGGATGAGTTTTGGCCCCGGCTGCAGCACATCAGCATCATCAATGGAATTAACAGCAAAACAACACAAAAGAACCCATCCACATCCTTGTTCAGCAGGCCATGCGGTCCCTGATGACCCTGGTGCCCAGTCTTGGGTGGGAAATGCTGGAATCATGTGGTGAGGTAACAGTGTGGACAAAGAAGGAGGAGAAAGTGGCTATAACTGAACACACTATCTTCCCTGTCCTGAGGCCTCCACCTTTGACCTTGAGTGCCTTCCTTGTGGCAGCACTCATGCAGTCTCCAGGTTGAAAGCCCCTCCGTCCATGCCTCCTTTTTCATTCTCATTGCTACCATTGTGATTCAGGCACTGTTCATATTTTGACTGTAGCAGATTGTTATTAGTAGTTTGGCCTCTAGTACCTTCCTTCCCTTCTAGTCTGTCTTGCACAGTGTTACCAACCCAGTCTTGGTAGAGCATAAATCATACCACTGCCCAATTTAGAAACATTTTTGTATTGCTCCCTACTGTCCACAAAACAAAGCTCAAACTTAAATCTTCTAAAAACATAAATCAAGTTACTTTTCTTACCCTTTGATTCCATCCAGTTCCTATTATCACAATGTACAAGGTGATAAGATGTTTTTAAGATGTTTTTCAATCTTTTTTATCTCACGACACACTTGAACCTATAGTTAAACTTCTGTGACACACTTAAATCATGTTGATCAAAAAAAAAAAAAGGAATAAAACAAAAACTTTGCTTTGAACTTCTTTGGAAGATAATTTAATTACTGATCTTTAAAAATTTTGGTGGTGCACCTGTTGAAAATGACTGCTGCTCACCCTGGCTCAGCTACACTGGCCTTCTTGGCATTTCTTTTTCGCATTTGGGCTGAATTTGCTGATTACTCCACAAGCTCTTTGCAAATGTGGTCCCTTATCTTTCAAGTCTGGGTCCTGTGCTTGGTCTTTATAGTGAGTAGTCCTTACTCCTTCGCCTACAGAAAATCGTATCCATTTTAATGTAATCACAGCGGCCCATCTGTTTTATAGCAGGATCATCTTCATCTTGTTGATATCTTTTTTTATTCATTGCCTCTTCCTTCTGCCTTCATTGGAGCATAAACCCCATGAGGGTAGCAACCTTAACTCTCTTGTTTACTGCTGCATCTCCAAAGCTAAGGAAAAGGAGGTGCACAATAGATTTGCATTGTGAATGTAGATATGTTATAGGAAAGTTTTTATAAGAAAGCAATTTTCTAACCAGAGAATCCTGTTTTCCTATTGAATTTAACAATATAGTAATGTATAGTTGTCCATGGAAACTCTGCTTGTTACCATTCTCATATGTAATCTGCGGAGGAATAGAGGCCAGAGAATGAGGTGGAAAATGAAACCATGTAGGCTAAGACTAGCATCTGGGGACAGAAAAGCTGGAAATAGAGCTCTGTAATAATAATACGATCCAAGAGTCTTGATCTTATAAATATACCTTTATATCTCTGAAATTTCTATGGTGATTTTTATTGGTTGCTGCTGTAATAATGATGATGATGATGATGATAATTCCTCTTCATTCAGATTACAAGTACTTTTTGTTTAAGTGTCAGATTATATATAGTTTATATTTGTGTGGTGTTCTATAGTTTGTTCACTTGTGATTGCATTTAACAACTTTCTGTGAAAAATATTATGTCCTTACTTGAAAATGAGGAAAGCGAGGCTCTAAATGTTAAGAAACATTAGAAAGTTAAGTTTGGAAAGTTAAGAAACATTTAGAAAGTTAAGTTCGGAAATTAGGACTTAAGTCTTTCAGCTTGTAGCCCAATTTCTGTTTTACTCCTGGGTTTCCCGTGAGTAGACTATCAAATTTCAACTGGAAGTATCTATGGTAAGAACTGGGCAGTTGATTGGTGGGGTCACCTCTATGGTTTATCTTACAAGGGTACAAGTGAATCTTTCTAAAAGCAGAGTATGAATGTCTTAACTCAATAACTAAGAAAATGACATGAAGACTACGTTAATCAGTTTGATGAGAGTATTTCAAAATGTGTATGAAAACACCACACTGTAGCCTGTGATTGCATTAATGTACACAGTTATGATTTAATAATAATAATAAAAAAGAACTGGGCAGTGAATAGACTTGCTTGTCCCTTGAATGTGGGAGCAAGTGAAGGTGACTACTGGCAGGTCCATACCCTGAGCCACATGGTCTCCACCTAGTGATTCCTTGGTTGTAGTCCCTGCCCCTCCTGTTGGAAGCCCCAGGAAATGCATCGTCCCAGGGTGGTGTAGCTAAAGCACCGTGGTAACTCATTTTAGATTTCACACACAAGGTGATCATTCCATTGTTCCCTGGATCTCCGTTTCTTTTTAATATTTTGATTTTTTAGAGATATGGCCTCACTCTGTCACCCAGGCTGAAGTGCAGTGGCCCAATCACAGTGCACTGTGACCTCAAATTCCTGGGCTTCTGTGATCTTTCTACCTTAGCCTCCCATGTAGCTGAGACTACAGGCATGTGCCACTGTACCTGGCTAATGGGTCTTCATTTTGAATAAGGTAACCAGTCTTGTTAAAGATATTATTGCATTCAAAACCCACATTCTTGAGATCTTTGCTGTCCTCAACCTTGTACAGGAGAGAGTGCATGGCTGAACACTTTAAAGAGGCCAGTCTTGTCTATCAAACTTAACTCAGGAAACCAGTGTCCTAAAATTTGGATACCTCTACTGCCTTCAGGGCACAAACTCACTGTAGAAGGAGCCCCATGGGGAGGCTTTACTGTGTCCCTTTTGCTCTGAGGTCTCTTAGAGAATAACATCAGGGCTACTGCCAGTTGGGAAAGCTGGCGTCCAACATCAAGTAACTAAAGCTCCAGCTGAGAAGTGTTCTACAGATGGACCCAAGGATGAGGAAGTTCCTGGTTGATATAGTCTTCAACATGGACACAGCCAACAACCATCTCATCATTTCTGATGACCTAAGGAATGTCTGCTGTGGGTGTTTTAAGCAGAATAGGGAAGGGTGTGAGAGATTCAACTATAAGCATTGTGTGTCCTGGACTCTCCTCAATTCACTTCTGGCCATCACTGTTGCAAAGTGGAAATGGGCACATGCAAAGAAAGGGGCGTGAGTGTTTGCAAAATATTGGTTAATTGACGAGAGGAAATCCTATAGACTTAGAACTAGACTTTTGGACTGTGGGTTTAAGAAATGGAAAACTCTTCTCTGCCAGTGCTATGCCCTTGAATTCTCTCTTGATGAATTCCCATGTAGGAAATTATATAGCTCAAGGAAAGGAGAAGCAAGAGTTAAGCTTTGAACTCTCTGTAACTATGAGAAACACTTATGACATAACATCTTGGTAACACCTCGGTGATAAGGGCATGGGGAAGGGATTTGGCTCTTGTGTAACATGAGATCATGAGATGAAAACATCAGTGCTTGGCAGTATCTACACCTGTGGTGTAAATAACCACAGGATCACCTCTATAAATAGCCACAGGAGAGATTAATTGGGATACTCATTCTTTCACGGACTTGCTTACTCTGACTCTTTTGCTCCGCCTATGTGCAGAGCACCTACCTGGCACCCTTCTTTAAAGACTACTAAGATTCGCTCTCCTACTAAGATTCTCTGCTATGACTGTCTCTCTCCACTCGAAGATTGTTTCTCTCTCTCTCTCTCCCCCCTCCTCTTGCTAAGATGAAGAGCCCTCAGGCACCTATGGGGAGTTGATCCCAAGCAAGGTAGCACAGCAGTCTGTGTCCAGACAGTTTCATAGGCTGGGGCCAGCGACCAGGCATCCTGGTCCCCGACATTCCCAGTTACTACAAGTGAGAAATTTCCTGGATATGGATGTGGGGACCATCTCCTTCTGTAATGTTGGTGATGTATTCTCTATCTTTACATTCACTAAAATTTCTGCTGCAGAACCACTGCATCTATTTTCTTGCTCCTGCAAATGCAATTCATGATAGTTAAGGCTACCTGAGTATCTTTGATGGATCCAGGAATTCCCAGTCCTCAGATTCATCCTAGGCAAGATATAAAGCTGTGAGCATACACCACCACCACCCCCAAAAATAAACAAAGAAAAATCCCAACATATTCTTCACTTGTAAAAATTGGTTTGCTCCTGAAGAGTTATATCTTAACACTCCTTCCTCTTGTTGCCTTATGGAAAATAGACCTTGATGAAAGAGGCAAGAATAAAAACAGGGAAAGCAGGCTGGAGGCTGTGACAGCATCTAGGTGAGAGCTGTTAGTGGCTGGGATGAGGGTATCCACAGTGCCCTAAAGAACGTGTATATAAGGTATGACTGACTGGACCTGCTGATGGATTGGAAGTGGTGGACAGGAGAGAGGATGGATGATGAATCAAAGGTAACTCTAAAATTTTGAGTGCGGCAACATATGTGGATAGTAGGATCTTAGGGAGGCTGGAGGGAGGTAGCAAAGATGCAGAAGGGGTTGGGAGGCTGGGATTAGAGTCTTAGGCGTATCTATTACACATTTGAAGACGTCAGGTAGGCCAGTTGCATATATGATCTGGAGTGCAGGAGAAAGGCTAAAATCGGCCTGGGGCTGGGCCTTGTGGGGTTTGAGCTCCCTCATTCTGATCAGTCTGCCTATCCACCTGCCTCTCTGCCTGCCCAAGCATTAGGCAGAAAGGGGTGAGGGAGCATGGGCTTGAAAGCTGTTTACCACTTAAAACACCAAAACTGGAGTCAGACTCTTCATGGAAGCTATCCATATATAAATGGTCTCTAAAATCATGGAACTAAATAAGCTCTCCTGCAGATCACAGAGCTCTGAGTTCTCTAATATTTAAAAATTGGGTTGAGGAGAAAATACCTGCTAAATTATACTGAATAAAAAGAAGAACACATGGAGTATAGTGTACTAGCATCTAAGACAAAAGTGTTAGCAGCAGAAGCCAGGGACATCCTGCTCATGCGCACTGGCTGCGCACCACACAGCACCATGGCATGCAGTGCACTTGTGTCCTGGAGGTGCCTGGCAGCGGCCCTGTGGAGAAGCAGCCCCAGGTGCTGCTGAGTGGGTGAGCAGGTGGACACAGCATGGAGTTCTGACCAGTGAGGTGGTAGGGAGAGAATCCAGGTTAGAGTAGTCTGAAGACAGAATGTGAGGTGGGGAAGCAGAGAGCGCAAGTTCACACAGCTTCCTCAGGAAATTGTGCTAAATGCAGACCACAGAGGTAGGCCGTAATTAGGAGGACGGAGATGTAAGATCCTGGAGAACTTTTCTTTTTAAGCGAGAGGGAGCTCTTTGAGCAGATTTGTAAGCTGATGTCAGTAATCCAGTGATGAAGTGGGAGAGAGCAGCCATCACCGCTGCAGGGAGCCCTGGGGAGGTGGGAGCCCAGATGGACACCACACTGTGTAGGAGTAGAGACACTCTTCTGTTCAAACAGGAGGAAAGACAGAAAACAGAGCTGTATATGCAGGTGAGCTTCTAAATTGGTGGGGAGATGAGAGAATTTCTTGCTAATAACTGTTTTCTCAGCTATATATGGGGTGAGATCCTCTACCAATAGTTTCAGGGAAGAAGTGGTGGTGTGATGAGAGAGGAAGAAATAAGAAATAATTGCTCAGGAAGTGGCCAAGCAAATTGACCAAGGAAGCAGAGGAGGGTTGCAAGGCAGTGCTGAGCCAGTTCGAGGTTTGTGGTCAGAAATCAAAGCCAACACAGTCGGCTGAGTTGTCTGATGATCTCCAGCAGTGTTCAGCCGTGGGGGCACCAGGGACGAGAAGATGTAGAGTGCATTCACAGGGTCAGGATTTTATGAGGCAAGTACCACAGTCCTTAGAAAAGGGGGTAAGCAGGGAGTTGAGGGTGTTTGCAAAGGAATGATTTTTTTATACTTGGCAAAGTATTCGTCAAACACTTGATCTCCTGTAGTAAGTATATTTAATAAAGCATACATCTCTATGTCTATCTAGATGTCTTTCTATTGTAGAATCTTACAAATATGTTTTAATACCATGATTGGTTCAGGCTTATTTTCTGAAGTTTTTTGATTTTGGTTGTTGGAAAACCAACTCTTTTTCCCCCTGGAACTAATGAGTGAGCAAGCAAGAGGTTCTGTAAGCAAAAGTAAAAACTGCAGACTTTGTGATGATTGGACCTGTGTTTGGAAATTCTGTGAATTGTGTTCTGTCAGCATCCTGCTCTTGGAATAGGCTGTGTAAACAATGGGTGCTGGGAGGCTCTGTGAATGAGCAGCCTTCCTTCCTGCTTACGACTGAACCACTGTAGATCTTCAGATTTCTGAGTGTTCATTTCATAGTAAAAAGGGCTCTAAAAATACCAGGTCAGTTAGGGTTTTATTGTAGATCACTTCATTTAAACTTCAATGGGACATATAAATTTTAAAAAGAAAAAAAAATTGAACGCAGTATTTTGAAGGAAAAGCTACAGAAACCTGTCTCTAGTAATTTGTTTTGGCTGTGGGTGTAAAACTACACAGTGGAACGGGAGTAAATTTGTTCTTTTTTTTTTTAAGTTAGAGCAATTGATTTAATTGATATTTGGAGGATTTGAATAGCATACTAGAATGCACACATACTATACTATCCGAGAAAATTACACACACCACTATTTTTAAAGAGATGGGTTCTTTCTTTCTATGTTGCCCTGGCTAGGCTCAAACTACTTCCTAGGCTCAAGCAGTCTTTCTACCTCAGCCTCTGTGTAGCTGAGATTATAGGCCCATGGTAGATATACTGAATTTTAAATGGAAAATAAATTTTCTCTTTGAATGTGACTTAAACTGTCATTTGTAACTTATTTGTAATATCATTTCTTGAAAAATTATAGGAGCACATCATACTGTAAGTTTGAGTGCCCAGAGTATGATGAGGAAAGGATTAAAGTAGGTTAGGCTTAGGACAAGAGACAAGGGCTATGAGTCAGTCCGGGAAGGGATTATTAGTTAGGGAGTTAGGGAGTAGACGTGAAAATATGAGAGAACAGGAAATGGCAGGAAGTAAAGCTTAGTGGGAAACAAAGAGATAAATAAGCTATTGAGAAAACAGATACAAACATGACAACTATTTTAGGGATGATTAGGATTATAGATCTGAAATTATGGACAAGAACAATAAGAAGAAAGGAAAACAAATGTTTTGCCTTTCACTGAACAGGAATTTCTCCCTTTGAGGAACTGCTAACCTCCTTTATGAGCCCCAACAGTGAGAGCTCTAGGCTTGTGGTTCTGCTGCTGCTGAGTCTTCTCCCCAGTCTTCTCCCTGGGGTGTGGTGATTCCCATATGAAGTCCTGATAGGAGGTGGTAGCAAGAGCCAAGGGCAGTTTTTTAGGGAGATGATTACACAAAACTACCTGCTTCCATGCATCCTGCAGCTGTGGCAGCAATGATGTGACACCTGCCTTTCTAGGAGCTCATGAGGAAGGACTCTTGAGAGAGGAAATGGAGTTTTCGCTAATGGGAGAAAATAGAGTGTCTCTAACTGGAGAAACTGGAAAGTATTTCTTCAGTATAGGTGACAGTAAATGATAGATTTGTAGGCAAACAGAATTATGAAACAATGCATTAAAGACATCTCTCTTCCTAATGGGGTAGCTTCCAGATTTTTGGCTTATCTCAGAGAAACAGAATCAGCCCTGTTACTGAACCATGCAAACTATTATAACATTTATTTAGCACCTATTATAAGCCAGATATCTAGCTGGTGGTTTTGGCTGTGCATTCACAGGGTCAGGATTTTATGAGGCAAGTATGGGGGTAAGTAGGGAGTTGAGGGTGTTTGCAAAGGAATACATAGTTTTTTCAGTCCTCCCAACCTTAAAAGTTGCTATTTTCTCCATTTCAAAGATAAAGAAACAGAAGCTTAGTGACAGTAAGTGATTTTCTTCACTGAGTGGCAGAAGTACTAGTTGAACCTAAATGTATCTGACTCAAATCCTGGGATGTTTCCATTCTGAAGTAATCTAAGTCAGGTCCTCCAGTACTCTCAATACACACAGTGCTCTAAGCCTTGTCTGTAGCAATGTTGCAGTAGATTTTGGACCAGAGGAAGGAATGGCTCCAGCAGAGTTGGGAGGTGGTGGGATGACCTGGGCTCCCTTCTATGCTGTCTTCTCTTGGTACTTTGCGGAGTGCATAGGAGATACATATATGTCCTGTTTGACCTGTTGTCGGTTACGTAGGCTGTGTTCCTCACTCAGACTTTACAGTGCCATGGGATGGGTGGTGGTTCTGTTAGAGAAGCAGATTCTAGGGCCTCACTCCCAGAGGTTTTGACTAGAATGGGACCAAGGCTGCCTGCGCTATAATTCAGATAGAGATTATCTACACATTGTATCAGGAGAAACACTGGCGTAGGTAACCCAAAATTCACAGTTGGCTCCTCCTGGGCCTTCTAATGCATCTCTTATTGGCCTGTGGCAAATCTAGAGATCGTAACCTCACTATCAGATAAGCACATGCCAAAGCAGGCATTTAAGATGATTCAGAGCACAGGAAGTGGGCCTTGACCATGATAGTGAAGAGGGGAAGAGAGGAGGTTACAGGTATTCAGAACCCAGGAACCACCCATGTTCACCTAAACTGAGATTACAGGTATAGCCACTACTGATCATTGAACATGTGCTGTGAGTGGTACGCCAAGTGGCTACTTTCTGTGCTGTGCCCCACTTAGTTTTGTCACAATGTTACAAAGTTAATTTTGTCATCTATATTTTATAGAATTGGAAATGGGGTGGGGAGGAGCTACCACTGTTGAAATAAATGACTTCAAAGTCATGAGCTGGGACTCAAAAGTCTGTTTAACTTTAAAGCTCTATGACCTTTCTCATGTTTATTTTTTTAATTATACAAATAATACATCAATATAGCGTTATAAAAATTCATATATTCTAGACACAACAGTCCCCTCTGAACCTCACATGCCTCCTCAGAGGTAATTTGTGATGGCAGTAGACTGACTGTATAGATCCCTGTGGTCTTCTGTGCCTTTCTGTGTGGAACTATGTTCATTTGTATTTGTTTTTACCTGAGTGGGATTTTTCTGAACATATTCAGTAATTTACTTTCTTTACTTTATAATAACTCCTAGAGTTATTTTCCTGTCAGCCACACAAATCTCCTTTATATTGCCCATATTCATCATTACATCAGAGACAAGAAGAAATCCAAATACTGTAATCCAAACTAATTTTTTATTTTATTTATTTATTTTTTTAAATTTTTTTTAGAGACAGAGTCTCACTCTATGACCCTCAGTAGAGTACTGTGGCGTCATAGCTCACAGCAACCTCCAACTCCTGGGCTTAGGTGATTCTCTTGCCTCAGCCTCCCGTGTAAGTGGGACTACAGGTGCCCACTGCAACTTCTGGCTATTTTTTGTTGCAGTTGGCCGGGGTCGGGTTCGAACCTGCCACCTTCAGTATATGGGGCCAGTGCCCTACCTACTGAGCCACAGGTGCTGCCCCCAGACTAAATTCTTTAGTAGTTGGTTGCAATTTTTGTCTAGGGCTGGGCTTGAACCCACCACCTCTGGTATATGGGGCCAATGCCCTACTCCTTGAGCCACAGGTGCTGCCCCTCCCCCCAACTATTTTTTAAAATTGATATTTGTTTAAATCGGAGCTTTTCAACCAAGACAGGTTTGTCCCTAAGGGAACTTGGCAATGTCTGGAGACATTTTTGGTTGTCACTACTTGGGTGGGGGGAGCTGCTGACATCTAGAGGGTAGAGGCAGGAGTGCATAGGATGGCCCACTGCAACAAGGAATTATCAGGCCCAAGATGTCAGTAGTGCTAACAATGAGAAAGCCTGATTGCTGGGAATGTACTCACCTTAATGGTATTTCAGCACTGGCATTAAAGGGCTTGGTCAACATGTAGTTGATCAAGGCAGGAGGATTGCTTGGGCTCGGGAGTTTGAGACCAGCCTGAGCAACATAGGAAGACCCTGTCTTTTTAAAAAAAGAGAGAAGTATGCTGAATAATGAGTGCATTTATTTAAAATGTTAGGATTTCAGGTTTCCTGAGGAGAAAACCAATTATACTTGGTTTCTTCCCTGATTTGAAATCATATTTAAAATACCTTTATATATTGCAAAGTGTGGTTATGAAAGAGGCAAAATAATGAATGACTGCTTATTGAATTTTACTTCCTAACCATGTAGTGGGGAAAAGTGTTTCTCAATGAAGGTTTTATATGGTTAGTTTCCCTTCAGTAGGAAGTTGTTCACTGGGTTAAATCTTGTCCACTTATGCTTCAGTAGATAAGGATTTGAGAAAAGTGTAAATCATCTAACAGTTCAAATCCTGGATTGAAATAAAAGGAAGTATGGTAATTGCAGATATATTAGATAAAATCTGTTATGCCCTAATAAAACTAGTAAGCAAGACTGTTGGAAGCAAGTTGTTGAGTTCCAAGTTGGCATTACTATTTTCTGTGGCGTTGTTTAGGTTAATTTATTCAGAATGCCATTTTTGTGTTTGAAGGAGATAAGGTATGGCCCTTAAGCTTACTGTCTTCTTTCCAAAAAAAAGTTCAACCATAGATTACGACTTTGCTGAAGGGTGTGTTATCACAAATATTTGTATAATGAGTCTCTTTTTCTCAAGATGATTTTAAATTAATTTAAACCTGTCATATTTTTAGAAAACATGTATTAAAAGTGAACCTATACCTTTAGTTTAGGATTTATTTTATTGATTGATCATCAGAGACGGGATCTTGTTCTGTTGCCCAGACTGGAGTATAATGGTGGGACCATAGCTCACCTCAAATACCTGGGCTAAAGTGATCCTTTTGCCTCATCCTCTGAGTAGCTGGGACTATAGGTGTGTGTCACCATGCCCAGCTAATTTATTTTTTATTTTTTTAGGATAGGTTCTTTCATCCTGTCAGGCTAAAGTCCAGTGGCAGAATCTCAGTTCAGTGTAACCTCAAACTCTTGGGCTTGAGCAATCTTCCTGCCTCAGCCTCAGCACATACCATCATACCTGACTTTTTTTTTTTTTTTTAATTTTTTTATAGAGATAAGGTCTTGCTGTGTTGCTCATGCTGGTCTGGAACTTCTGGGCTCAAGCAATCCTCTCTGGCTTCTCAAATTGCTAGGATTATAGGCATGAAATACTGAGCCCAGCCTAATTTAGGATTTATTTCTTCTCAGTTTGGAATATAGACTATTACTATATCAAGTACGCTTTACATGTTGAAATAGCTTTTTTTTTTTTTTTGAAAAAAAACCTCAAGCTGTCCCCCTGGGTAGAGTGCCATGGCATTACAGCTCACAGCAACCTTCAACTCCTGGGCTCAAGCGAGTCTCCTGCCTCAGCCTCCCAAGTAGCTGGGACCACAGGTGCCCGCCACAACGCCCGGCCATTTTTTTTTTTTTTGGTTGCAGCAGTCATTGTTGTTGGCGGGTCCGGGCTGGGGATTCGAACCCGCCACCTTAGGTGTACGTGGCTGGCACCTTAGCCGGCTGAGCTATAGGCGCCGAGCCTGAAATAGCTTTTAATTCTTAATTTGCAAATAACAAATACCATGGAAAATTCTAAATACCTTTTTAAGCAGTTTGTCTATTTCTTTTATAGTTTTATCAGTAGCAAATGGGTATGCATTGTGACTCACAGTATGAAAACAGATTCATCATCATTTTGATATTAAGAATTTCAGATCTTTTTTTTTAATTGGATGGTAACTATGTACATTAATGCACTTCTAGGGTACAGTGTGGGGTTTTCACATGCAATCTGAAATACTTCCATCAAACTGGTAACACAGCCAAGAATTTCAGATCTTAAAGGCAAAAAAAAAAAAAAGAATTTCAGATCTTAAAAGAATTATCAGTAAAACTGTGTTACAGTAATGATATTTCTTTCCTGGTAAGTAATATTATAAGTGGCTTCTGCCTAACAGGCACAGAATAATTATTATGATAGTGTGAAATATCTAACTTGTTTATTCTACTTTGTATCTTTAGAGATTTTGTCTAAAAATAATTTGAGATATGTGTAGTGCTGCAACTTCTGTATGTATCTGTTAACAAAATGAATGTGCCTGTTGTGGAATTCTACATGAATGGAGTTGTGCTTCCTGTTTGTTTCTGTAATTTTCTTCTTTTCCTTAGCATGTACTATCCTTGGCTCTTTACTTTTCCATGTAAATTTTTGAAAAGCTTCTGAAGTTCCACTAGAAACCTTATTTGGGATTGTTATTGGTGTAGCATTGAGTAGAATAGCAGAGAGTTGATACTTTTGTGACTTTGAATTTTTCTTGCTATGGCCACAGTATGTCTCTGTGCTTATAGAGGTCTTTAATTTGTATTTTTAAGAGTTACATAGTGCTTGTCTTCTTTGTTGGTTTGTCATGTAGTGCTCTGTAAGGCACTACTGGTCCATTTTACTCTATGGAGGGAAACTTTATTGTTCATGAAGTGAATTTAGATGGTGCTTATGTATTGATCTAATTTGTAGATTATCTTTGTTGGCAGGGGAAAATGATAATTTAAGATTGTGTTATTAAGAAAACTAGCCAATCTTCACTATGATATCTAATTGAGAAAAATCAAGTCACTTGAAGGTGATTTAATTAATTTAGGAATTTTAATATTAAGTAAACAAATAATTCCAGTGTAATAACAGAAATGTTTACTAGATGTTTACATAAAATGCCATAACATAAAAAAGGAAGTAACTAATTTAACATTTGGGCATACATATTTCATAAAAGAATAGGCAAGCATGGTGGCTTATACCAGTGTAATCCTAGCATTTTGGGAGGCCTAGGCAGAAGGATCACTTAAGACCAGGAGTTTGAGACTTAGTCTGACAACACAGTGAGACCCCATTCTACAAAAAGTAAAAAATTAGCTGGGCATGGTGGCAAGCACCCGTAGTCCTAGCTACTCAGTAGGCTAAGGAGCCTAGGAGTTGGAGGTTGTAGTGAGTGAGTAATGATGCCACTACACTCCAGCCTGGGCAACAGAATCAGACTCTGTCTCAGACAAACAAACAAAACACTCTGTTGCTCCAAGCTAGAGTGCATGGAGGCAGCCTAGCTCACAGCAACCTCAAACTACTAGGCTCAAGGGATCCTCCTGCTTCAGCCTTCTGAGTAGCTGGGACTACAGCCAAAATGGCAGCACTTCTGCAGACGGAGGGCTGAACAGACTGGATACTTCTGTAAAGATTTGAAGAAAGAGAAGGTATAACCCGCTGTGCTATACTACTGTGGGGTAAAACTTTTTTGGCCAAAAATAACCGAATAAATTGGATCAAACTAACAAAAGCTTTGTTTCACTAATCAGGTTTGTAGGAAAAATAATTTTTTTAATGTGTATATTTACATTATAACTTTTTATTTAAATATAGCAGAGACCGAATTTTCTAGCCCCTTTCAGCAAAGAAAGCCCTTTGCTGTTGCTTCTCCGTCCCTCCTTGATGTTCTACTACTGTGGTGTATGCATAGGTTACCACAAGCTGAATAGCACCAAAACAACATATTATTCAGTTAAATTATTACTACATACACATTAGTGTGTAAGGTTACCAAACCCAGTACTGTGATGCCTTAGAGTCTGAACTTAATCCATTCCAGAACCCCATTCGAGTTCCAAGACAATTTTTCTCCTTTAAAATAATAGCAACTGGGTTAATCCAGTCCTGGGTCCCACAAACTCGAATTTTCACAATGATTTTAATAGTAAATACATTGGATTTTAAGGTGAAGTATTAACAAATAATAATATTTGAATAAAAATCTAAATTAATTAAAAATATAAAAACCTAAAAATATAAAGGCCTATTTTCATAACAATTGAACACTTTGTTCAAAACATGTCCCTCACTGTTGACAAACTCCTTAATAAACTTTTCTGCTGCTTCCGAATTAGAACTGGCAGCCTCCCCATGCATAACACTCTGGACCCCAGTCCTTAAAGTTCTCAACCACCCCTACTGGCTTTAAACTCCTCCTCCTTTTGAGCGCTAGTATCAGGCGTGCTTTTTACTAAATCATCATGGAGGACCTTGGCTTTCTCACAAATTATCGTCTCAGAAATCACATCACCAGCCAGCTGTGTTTCATTAATTTAAACAAAGAGGAGTTTTTCCATCTCTTCCATACTTTTCGATCAACTAGAGGTCAACGTCGTAACCCCTTTCGCCACATCAGCTGCTTTGATAGCTTCTTTATTTTTCAAAATCATACAGTCAATTTAGGCATCCCGAACATAGTAGCCAGATCAGCCATGTGTACCACTTTCGTGCTTAGAGGTAAGATCCTTCTTAACTTCAGTTATAGCTCTGACAGCTTTCCTCTTACTCTTATTTTCCTCACTATACTTTTTAGTACCCATGGTGAATATAGTTAGTTATTATATAAACATTAAATGACAGAAATCAGGCACAAAGGCATAAAATTAGCAGCGAAAATCACATGAGGTGCTTTCACTACAGCTTCTAACAATAAAGTGCATGGGTGGCCCAAGAGCTGGGGAAATGTTTGCAAAAAAAACACACGAACAACATGCTGGGCGTCCGGATTCCAAAGCAGCATTCAGGTTTGTGCAAATTTTGCCTGAATTTTTCATTTGGATTCCAGGTTGTTCGAGTTCTGGAGCATGCAGATTCTGGGGACAATAATATCTTTGAAGTGAAAGTACAGCAATGTCATGTGCTTCCGGTGCTCTGTGGATGGCCATTTCATCACCTGAAACTTAAGGAAGCAATTTTTTCTTTCTTTCTTCCTTTCTTTTTTTTTTTTGAGACAGAGTCTCACTTTGTCACCCTTGGTAGAGAGCTGTGGTATCACAGCTCACAGCAACCTCAAACTCTTGGGCTTAGGCTATTCTCTAGTCTCAGCCTCCCAAGGAGCTGGGAGGTGGTGTGCCTACCACAATACCCAGCTATGTTTTAGAGATGGAGTCTTACCCCTGCTCAGGCTGGTCTTGAACCTGTGAGCTCAGGCAATCCGACTGCCTCAGCCCCCCAAGTGCTGGGATTACAGGTGTGAGCCACTGCACCCAGCCCAGAAAGCAAATTTTGAAAAAGAAAATGTGTCATGTTCTACTATTAGGAGGTCAGAAAGGAACTTGTAGTGATTATATTGCTCAGTAGCTATAGAAGATCAGTCTGGGCTCGGCGCCTGTGGCTCAAGTGGCTAAGGCGCCTGCCACATACACCCAAGGTGGCGGGTTCGAGTCCAGCCTGGGCCCACCAAACAACAATGATGGCTGCAACCAAAAAAAATAGCCAGGCGTTGTGGCGGGTGCCTGTGGTCCCAGCTGCTTGGGAGGCGGAGGCAGGAGACTCGCTTGAGCCCAGGAGTTGGAGGTTGCTGTGAGCTGAGATGCCATGGCACTCTACCCAGGGGGACAGCTTGAGGCTCCTCTCAAAAAAAAAAAAAGATCAGTCTGTTCTATTGAATTTGATTCAGCTAGTGTTTTAAAGACTGTTGTGTGAAATGCTGGGAACTAGTTCACAGTTGTACTAAGGCATGTGAGGATTAGGAGGATGGTGCCTTCCTAGGAGAGCCTGTAGGCTGACAACTGGAAAGAGGAGAGTATACTTACAGTTACACCATAAGGCAAGGGTGCATGGGGAGAAATACAAATGAAGACTATGGAGATTTCGGAGAACCAGAGTTCAGTCAGGAACAAGAACGGCAATCTTGGAGAAAGATAAGTTTTCAAAGATAGGTGTCATTTGGGGAGCTAGAGATGGGTAGGGGTTGTGGGGTTTCTCTGGAGAAAGAAATGATCTTGGAAGTGGGAAGGGGCTGGGTGAATTTGGCAACCAGCAGGGAATCTGATGTTAGTTACCAAGTTACAGGGATCAAAGAGCAGGACAGGGGAAGTGAGTTGGCTTGGGTGGGTCGAGGCCGCATGGAAACAGCCTGTGCTTAGGAACCCATGAAGGCCTAGAGCCTGAGAGGTGGCAGGAGTGTTTCTGCCATACCTGCTTTTGTATCTCTTTTTTATCCATCATTTTCCTCTATGGGTCCCAGCCACATCACTCCTGCACTCTGTCTCTCTTTCCTCTTCACAGTCCCCCACTGCCCCTTTTCTTCCCCAGCTGTCAGACCTTCAGCTCAGATGCCATGACCACTGGGAGCACTCTGAAGCCTGGCATTCGGAACTCCTCATTCCTTGCTGTGTTCCCACAGTGATTGTCTTACCCCTCATTATAGCACTTAGTGTGTTGTGTCTCATATTATGGTTGTTCCCCTCTCTGTATCACCCTTCGTCACATTGTAGGAGCTTTCCAGTCCAGTAGAGTGGCTTAAATATAGATTGTACTCTATGTTTGTTGAAGGAATGAATAAGGGATCCTTATTTACATGCTGTGTTTTGTTTTGTTGGTATATAATGTATAAAGAGACATGTGCAACAGAAAGGAAAGTGGTGGAAATTCTAAAGGACTTTAATGATCTGATGAAGAAATTATTTGGAGAAGCATATAATATGTGTTCTGTCTCAGTTTGAGAATATTGACCACAGTTTGGTTCTTCTAGTCCTTTGCCTGAGCAAAACCCACAGCCCTTCTTCCACACCCAGAGTATGTGCCAAACCACAGCCTGTGTGCTCCAACTTTCCTAACCCACTTGTGAATGTGCTGCCTGTTGAGGACAAATCAGAACACCTGAAAACAAGGGCAGTGGATTCTCCCCCTGATTTATTTGAAATTTTTCTCCCTATAAAAGTTTACATAGTTTTTCAAGCATTAGCAAGATTCTTTTATTCTTTAAACTCCTACATGAGTCAAAATTGGGCTTGAAACTGTTTTATGTGCAACTGTGTTTGTTCCTGCACTTGCCATCCTTAAATGGTTTTAGATTGTGAATGTATTTGCACTTATTTACTTATATTCACATCCTTTTTGTAGGTTCATGTATAGAAACCCAGTTCCTCATTAGTAAAATGAGAAAGTTAGAGTAGGGTTTCTCCAAGATGGTTCTGACAGCATTTTAAAAAGAATCTGTTATCATATATGACTCTAAGAATTGATTTTTATCCCAAGAGCCAATGCCTCATCTTTAATGATTTTGTGTTTATATTATTTGCCACTAGGTGGCAGTAAAAAAATTATTCTTGGTAATGAGAAATGCTCATCAATGTTTAGTTTACTTTAAAAGAGAGATTTAGGATCTTCAGGCACAAGTCCTTCAATCTGAGCTCTTGGGGACACTGCCTTCTAGTAAAAGAATAAAATAAACTAAAAGAGACTTTAGGGGACTAAAGTTTGAGATGTCAGTTTTAACATCGTAGAACCATAAGCAGGCCTCATTGTATTGTTTCTGGGATTTATTATTGTTTTATCTAGAAATAAAACTCTTATAGCCCTCCATAGCAATTCATATTAGGGAATTATGAAAAAAACAAATAAAAGATGAAGTAATTTTATTTTACAATATGTTTTATGTTAAAAATTAGAATTGGGGGGCAGCATCTGTGGCTCAGTGAGTAGAGCACCTGCCCCAGCCAAACTGCAAGAAAAAAAAATAGCTGGGCATTGTGGGGGGCACCTTAGTCCCAGCTACTCAGGAGGCTGAGGCAAGAGAATCACCTAAGCCCAAGAACTGGAGGTGGCTGTGAGCTGTGATGCCATGACACTCTACCAAGGCGAGAAAGTGAGACTCTGTCTCTAAAAAACTAAAATAAAAATAATAAAAGTAAAAAATTAGAATATGGGGTGGAAACTTTGGAAATACAGATCATTTAAATAATCACTCCTAGAAATAACCAATGTTAAATATTTGTTACATTTCTTTCCAGTATTTTTTTTGATAAAAAATTAAAATCATATTGAACATTGACTTTTACAGGTCATATCATTATATAGTCTTCTTCTGTATTATTAAATGTCTTTTTACAACAGTGGTTCACACTGTCAGATAAACCATGATAAATTCAACCAATCTGATATTGTTGGGTACTTTGGTTGCTTCTGGTTCTTTAGTATTACAAATAATTCTGCCATGAACCTAAATCTCTCTGTAGGATACATTCTTGGAAATTGAATTAGTGAGCAAAATGCTTTGGCTACTGACTTAGTCAATTTTGTGCTGCTGTAACAGAATTCCTGAGAGTGGATAATTTATAAAGAACAAAACTTTATTTCTTACAGTTCTGGTGATTGTGAAGTCCAAGGTCATAGGGCCTGCATAGTGAAGGACTTTTTGCTATGTCATCTTCTGGCAGAAGGAGGAAGGGCAAGAGAGCACGTATGTGTGAGAAAAGGGAGCCTAACTCATCCTTTATTAGGAGCCCACTGTGGCAACATTAATTCATTCATGAGGGCTTACTGACCTCTTAAAGACACCCCCCCCCCATTTCTTAACACTATTACATTGAGGATTAAGTCTCCAATATCAACTCTAGGGGACTCATTCAAACCATAGTAGCTATATATTATTAAGTGACTTCCCAGAAAGGCTTTATAATTGTGTGATCCCAGCAGCAGGAGAGTGCCTGCCTATCTCACCATATCCTTGCCAACACTGAGTATTCTGGTATAGGTACTTTTTTTCCTTTTAACGAAGCAAGGAACTGTCTTTATAGCATTTGATTTTTAAAATCAGTTTCTAACTGTGTCATTTTAGAAGTCTGAGCCAGGACAGCTGTGCCAATTAAGTTACAGTAGTCCCCCACTCTCATAGTTTCCCTTTCTGTGGTTTCAATTACCCCCCGCCCCAGTCAATCCCTGTTCAAAAGTATTAAATGGAAGATTTCAGAAATATAAAATTTGTAAGTTTTAAATTGCACACTGTTTTGAGTAATGTACTGAAATCTCATGCTGTGCTCCTCTGTCTCACCTGGGACATGAATCCTTCCTTTGTCCAGTGTACCCATGCTATATACACTACCCAGCTGTTAGCCACATAGTAGCTTTTTCAGTTATCAAATCACAAGTAGGGTATTGCACTGCTTGTATTCAAGTAACCCTTAGTTTAATTAATAATGGCACCAAAGCACAAGAGCAGTAATGCTAGACAATTTTATTATGGCATATTATTATAATTGTTCTATTTTATTATTATCATTACTCTCTTACTGTGCCTGATTTATAAACTTTATCATAGATATGTAGGGGGAAAAAGTATATATAAGGCTTAGTACTATCCAAGGTACCAGGCATGAGCTGTGAGCCCTGTAATGTATCTATCTCTCTTGGATAAGGAAGAGCTACTACATTTTCATTTTTCCAAAACCTTGTGTGTTAAAGTCTTTACACTTACACAATGCAGGTATTAGAAATCTAGACATGTGCTGTATAACAATGTTTTGGTCAATGACAATCCACATATATAATGGTGGTTCCATAAGATTATAATTGAGCCAACAAATTTTTATGGCCTAGTGACATCATAGCTGTCAAAACATTGAGCCAATGTATTGTTAAGTGTTTATTAATATCAATGTATTAAATAATATTACTCATGTGTTTGCAGTGATGCTGGTGTAAACAAATGCACTGCATTGCCAGTTACATAGAAGCATATCACAAATAGTCATGCACACTCCATAATAGTTGATAATAATAAATGACTATATTATTAGTTCTATATTCATTATACTATACTTTTTGTTATTTTTGAGCAAGGTCTCTCTACTTTTTTTTTTAAAAAAGAAAGTTCCCTGTAAAACAGCCTGAATCAGGTCCTTCAGAAGGTATTCCAGAAAAAAAATTACTATAGGTGATGACAGCTTCATATATGATATTGTCTCCGAAGACCTTCCAGTGGGACAAGATGTGGAGGTAGAAGACAGACCCTGCGTAGGCCTAGGCTGATGTGTGTGTTTGGGTCTTAGTTTTTAATTAAAAAGTTAAAAAAATAAAAATTTAAATAAAGATTATAGAATAAGGATATAAAAAATATTTTTGTAAAGTTGTATAGTGTGTTTTAAGCTAAGTGTCACTACAAAAGAATCAAAAAGGTAAAAATTAAAATGTTCGGGGGCGGAGCCAAGATGGGGAACTGCAGCCAGCTTTTTACAGAAGCTCCCGTCCAGAAGGAGGCTGAAAGGACAGAACCTTAGCAAATTAGCTGATGGTTTGGAGCAGAGACAAGAGAGAAGATTGAAGAGTGCACTTCAACCTTCCTGAGCTGCTGCTGTTCCACTGCACCCCGGCTGTCCCAGCACCCGAAATCTGGGAGAAGACAACAGACAGGCTCTGCCTGTCTTTCTGGGCAACTAGAAGAAGCCATCAACTGAACGGTCCTGATAAGGCCTCCAAACAAGCTAAACTCA
>NW_003852401.1:45348758-45355007 GCF_000181295.1 Otolemur garnettii
AAAAAAAAAAAAAAAAAAAGAAAGATAAGAATTTTGAATAAATTTAATGTAGCCTGAGTATACAGTATTTATAAAGTCTCTAGTAGTGCCCAGTAATGTCCTTGGCCTTCACATTCACTTACCACTCTCTCACTGACTTGTCCAGAGCAAAGCTTCTTGCAGGGTAAGTTCCTGTATTTGTGTACTATTTTTTATCAATTATATTTGTATTTTTGCTTGTATCTTTTCTATGTTTACTACAGATACATTTAGATACACAAATACTTACCAGTGTGTTACAGTTGCTTAAAATATTCAATATAGTCACATGATAAATGGATTTGTAGCTTAGGAAAAATAGGCTATATCATGTAGTAGGTGCCTAGTAGGCTATCTCGTCTAGGTATGTATAAATACACTCTATGACCTTGACACAATAAAGACATCACCTAACCACATATTTCTTAGGACATATACCTGTTGTTATTAAGCAACACATGGGTGTAGTGTCTAGGGAACTGTTTGTAGCCATTTTAAACATTACTCAGAAATTATTTAAAATATCTTCATCATACCCTATGAATCTAGTTTTTCTTTTTAACTTCCATTGGCTCAGCTGCCAAAGGAGCTCATATAGTGTTGGAAAGTCACCATCCATGCATTGGTCCCAGGCTCAGGGTGTGAGTGCTGTGGGAGGGAGGTATTGGGTTAGGTGGGAAAGCCTAGGCATGGTTTTGCTTAATTGTATAACATAACTGACTCATAACTGTGATTTCCTTAAAACCAGTTTTCTTCCATTGTGTACCATATTACTTTCCATCCTAACTAAATCTGTAGTACTTTGTGCTTTAATTTTTTAAAAGTCAATCATGTAAAGTATACTAATAGACACTATATGAGTGGTTAATTGAAACATAGCTTACTTGACTTTGATTAAAAAGTGAACCTGGGATTTTCAGAGTGATGCCATACTTAGACAACTTAGCATAGTATCTCACACACAGTAAGCACTCGGTAAATTTTAGTTGTCATAATTATTAGAGTGCCTTCAAGAAGTGACATTTTAGGCGCCGCCACATACACCTAAGGTAGCGGGTTCGAATCCCCAGCCCGGGCCCCCCAAACAACAATGATGGTGCAACCAAAAAAATGGCCAGGCATTGTGGCGGGCGCCTGTAGTCCCAGCTACTTGAGAGGCTGAGGCAGGAGACTTGCTTGAGCCCAGGAGTTGGAGGTTGCTGTGAGCGTGATGCCATGGCACTCTACCCAGGGGGATAGCTTGAGGCTCCGTCTCAAAAAAAAAAAAAAAAAAAAAGTGACATTTTACCAGGTGAAAGGCATAGGAGAGTCCTCTCAGGGAAAAGGAATAGGGCATATTAATCTCCTGATGGGCCAAAGAATCTGTGGCCCTCCAGTTCCAGTTACACTAGTGAGAGGAATCCAGCCCAGTGGTGGGTGTCAGGGGTACCAGTGGAGTCAGCTCTTTTCATTTGGGGAAGAAATTTGGGTTTCTTGGTTAGTTTTGGGGAGTCACAGGATTTCAAACTGAGACCAGTCAGATTGCATTGCAACGCTCCTAGAGAGTCGATATAGGTAGATTTTGTAATGAGGTTTGGTCATATGGTAGGTCAGCAGCCTTGGGCAGCCGTTTAAACTGTGTGTCTCAGTGTCCTCATCTGTAACACAGATTCAATAATAGGACATACCCATAGGTTGTGAGGATTAAATGAATTACCATTTGTAAGTCACTTAAAACAGCTTCTAGCACATAATATGTGCTGTGTTTGTTAAATAGAATGCCAAAAGCCCAGTAGCATAAGGTTAAACACTTAAAGTTTTGCCCTCTCTCCGTCTACCGTCAAACTCCCCTGCACTGTAAGAAACTCAGACTGCCCCTGACTCTGAGCCTGCCTAGTTTCCAGACCAGTCCCTCCTGGCCTTCCCCTCCTCTGCCTGGGTCAGGCTGGAACACTTCCATGTGAATTTGACATGTGATTGGTTGGACTTTGCTTCCTCCCACCTGCATTTCACACCACTCTGGGGTTCAGGCCCTATTCTTGGCTTGCTGAAAGGACCAAGTGCCCTCCGTGCTGTGGGAGCCCACTCCTCCAGCGAGCGTGGCGCTCCTCCAGGTGGTGCACCAGCTTGCCCCTGGTTCCCTGATTGCTGATGGCCATGCTGCTTGCTTTCACTCAGACTACTCGGTTTGGGCAGAGAACTTGGAGATAACTTTCCTGGGCTATTGTCAGCTCGTCTTTGCTTTTTGTGTCTAGGGCAGGTTTGAACTGAAAGGGGAAAAAAGGACCCTATATTCAAGTGGCTCAATCCAGCCTTTCTTTACTTAAGTAATGAAGCTTTTAATAATCACACACCTTATAAAAAGTTCACTCTACCTGTGTATAAGTTTCCTGTTTCTCTCCCTTTTTAACTGTTTCATTTTTTTGTGAATCATGCTATACGTATTACTAATGTTTGTTTTTGTAATCATTCATGTCTTCTCCCAAGTAGTAATGTTTTAAAGCTACTTTGTTAACTTGCTGTAAACTTTTCTAACTTGAGAACACTAGACATGTTCTAGTCATGTAGAGATGGCAGGTTTCAATTTACATGACTTAGGAATGTTGCTTGGAGTTCTATTTTGAGGATATGGAAGCAGGTCTGAGCTCAGAGGGAGAAAGTACCATGATCTGCAGAAAAGGACATTTGCTAGATTCAGGGTAGATTTTCCCCTAGGGATAGAGACTGCTGTAGAATTGTGGGGGCAAGAGGAGAAGAAACTGAGGCTTTCTTTATTTCTCATGTTTTACTGACTAAGTATGATGGTGGGTGAAGTTTGTCATACTATTTTATGTATTTTTACATATATGAAATATTTTATGATGAAATTGAAAGAAGTACCATAATAGATTAGTGATAACTGCCCTGAGTGTCGCTGGGATGTGGCCCCTTTGTACTTGGCCTATGGGGCTTATCACAAAATGCAGTGTAAGACTGTTTAATTACCAAATATTTTCAAGTAAAACCTTTTTTTAAATAATAAACTTTTTTCTGATTGTTAAAATATTGCTGCCAGCATTTCTGTTTTCTCTTATTATCTGTTCATATTTATTATGCTTTTAGAGTTTGTCATTTATTTTGTACATTAATTTGATGACATATGATCTGTACTATTTATTACTAATATTCTAATTTATGCGTATATTATTTTCTGATAAACAGAACGTTTATTTTTATTTAGTACGATTGATCTTTTTACCTTATGATTTGCTCTCTTGATTTTCAGTTTACAAAGTTCTCAGACACTTGAGAAATACATACCTTTTCTGCTTGTTTATTATTTTATTTCAGTTTTTAGATCCCTTTAATTTACATTAAACTCAGGTATATTTTGATGAATAAT
Organism: Otolemur garnettii; assembly: GCF_000181295.1. Classification (NCBI taxonomy): domain Eukaryota; kingdom Metazoa; phylum Chordata; class Mammalia; order Primates; family Galagidae; genus Otolemur; species Otolemur garnettii. The sequence goes on from NW_003852401.1 coordinate 45,352,138, forward strand.
TTAAGGTGAGAGTGTAACTTTTGTTTTGAACCAGGTTTCCGGGTACCATTTATTGCATAATGTTTCCTTTCCCTGCGGATTTGTGATGCATTGTCTTACACTGGATTCTCATATCTGCTCTGATAAACTTCTGTAAGTTGACCACCCAAGGGACTGTAACAAACTGGTCAACACATGGAGGTGGTCAACATAAGGAACTAGGCCTTCTGTCCATGTGGTGCATTGCCAATCTATGAAAATTAGGTTGCATTGCCAATCTATGAAAATTAGGTTAACTTGAGGTGGTCAGTGTAGGGAAGTGATCAACTATGGAGGTTCTTCAGTATTTTACTGAGTGTAGAAACAATAAAAATCCATTCTTAATATGCCTAAAGCACTGTTTATTAACCAGATATTTTTGCTTTTCTGTTTAAATTGACTTACATTTAAAATCCATTCTTAATATGATTAAAGCACTGTTTATTAATCAGGTATTTTTGCTTTTCTGTTTAAATTGACTTACATTTCCTCACTTACATTGACTTACATGTACTAATTTTAGTGCTCACTTATTTCTTCTTTTCACCTTCAATGAAAGTGAACTGAGTACGGACAAATTGGGATTTCTGGTTTCATAAAGACCACTTCATTTACAAATAACTCAAATTGTAGGCAGTGCACCAGTGGGCATTTGCATTTACTTTTAGGAAGTTAATTTTTCTATATCCGTTTATGTTTTTTTAGGGTTTAATGTCTCATATACTTTCAGCATTCAGATTTGATGTAAAAGAAGAAGTTGGTCTTTTCGCTCAGGGTCTTGGGTATGCTCCTGTAGATTACTGTCCTGGTTTGCTTAAAAATGTGAGTATTTTAAATTTATTAGTATTGAAATTTTCAGTGCTGACTGTATCATCAGCAAAAAGGGTAAATGGAAATATTTCCCTCCTCTGGGAGAGATGTTTAACTTTTCTTTGTTTATCTCTTCTTACCTTGGGTAGGCTTATAGCCATGTAAGGAAGAAATGTGAGGTGGGAGGTTATGAGAAAGAAGGAAACCAGGAAAGGTTTCACTGAATCAACCAGTCAACTTCTTCAAATAGCATATCTCACCTACTTACTCAAAGATTTTTGCAAGAAGAGCTTTCCTTAATCGGAATAAACACAGCCTTGTACTGTTGAACAAATTGGGCATTTAAAATAACCTGATTGGAATTTTATGTTAAAGCAAAGCAGAACATTTAATTAAAAACTCGATAAATAGTGTTACGTATTTACCTTTTAGTATTTAAAGCTATTTTCTTCTGGCTTAAATTTTAGCCAAATACAAGAAGTTTTAGTTATGATTGTGAAATAACTTTTCTTAAAACATTATGAGATTTTTAATGTTTATTAACCATTCTGGTCTTTTGGAAGCTTTATACATGAAAAGCATTTTAAAAAATGAACTAAATTTAAAAAGAAAAAATAAACTAACATTTTTTCATGGTTTGGTTTTAATTCTTAGGAAATGAATGATTTATTGTTCATTGCCTAAATAAGAATGCAAAATTTATTGTTCATTGCCTAAATAAGAATACAGAATTCCTCAAGAAACATTAGACATAAAATCCCAGTTATTAGTAACTGTGACTTGGCACTGTTTTCTTTTCACTCTGACAAAGTAAAACATAAGGAGAAGATGGAGGGAGGGAATCTCAGCGGAAATATCACTCACACCAAGAAAAATAGAACTGATGTAATCCTGTTTGCAGTGTGAGTTAACCTGCAACTGATTTTGTGTTACAGATGGTTTTATCATTAGTGTCTGAACTCAGAGAGAATCATCTTAATGGATTTAACACTCAAAGGCGGTAGGTGTTAAACTAAACATCCCTACTCTCAAGTTTCAAAATGTATCAGTTGTGTTATAAGAGGAGAATTTTATAATTCATAGGAAATGCGTGGTCATAGTTAAGGTTTTATTTTATATAGGGAGATTATTTTAGCAGAATACATAGCAAATTGGTGAGTTTTTTCAAATTTTGTTTTTAAAACCACTATTCTTTCAACTATAATGGGGCAGTACTTGGATCACGTAAATGTTTTCTGTGTACCCAGTAGGTAAAAAGATTTGCATCTACAATAGAGAACACACAAGAAAGAGAAACACGTAGGCTTAAATGAGATTGCTCAGTCTTTGAGAGGAGAATGTGCTCAGTGCCAAGTGCTCTTGTGCTAGCCTGCTCCTGCTCTGCCCCCCGCCACACACAGTCAGGTTGTTTACAAGACAACATTTGATGTGCACAGATGACTATTTTAAGAAACATAATAGCCCCAAATCTAGACTAAACAAATCATATAGATTCAGACAAATTAAAAGGCAATTAATTACACTATCAATGTTTCTTTGCTTCGTGAAAGAAAGAATTGTTTTCATTAGTGAGCATTTTATTTTTAACATAATTATTAACCAAAAGAATCTGGGGATTTTGTGGGTTTTTTTAGTAAAGCTATTGCTAATTCAAGCTGTATCAGAATCGATCTTTGCCCTCTGCCTTTAGCAATCCTTTGCATTTATCCTTTGAATAAGCTATAAAATTCTTAGAGGAAAATGTTGGTGAAAATCATGACATTAGATTTGGCAATGAGTTTTCAGATATGACACCAGAAGCACAAGCAACAAAGAAAAAAGTAGGAAAACTGTACTTTATTAAAATTAAGAATTGTTATGGGCTCGGTGCCTATAGCTCAACCAGCTAAGGCGCCAGCCACATACACCTAAGGTGGCGGGTTCGAATCCCCAGCCCGGACCAGCCAAACAACAATGACGGCTGCAACCAAAAAATAGCCGGGCGTTGTGGCGGGCGCCTGTGGTCCCAGCTATTTGGGAGGCGGAGGCAGGAGACTCGCTTG
>NW_003852401.1:45355451-45369197 GCF_000181295.1 Otolemur garnettii
GCGGAGGCAGGAGACTCGCTTGAGCCCAGGAGTTGGAGGTTGCTGTGAGCTCTAATGCCACGGCACTCTGCCCAGGGGGACAGCTTGAGGCTCTGTCTCAAAAAAAAAAAGAAAAGAAAATACACTCAACACCACTGATCATTAGGGAAATGCAAATCAATGCTTCAAAGAAAACCTCTTCACATGTACCAGGATAACTATTGTTTAAAAAAAAACAAACCAGAAAGTAACAAATAATTGTGAGGATGTGATGAAACTGGAATCCTTCTACATTACTGGTAGAAATGTAAAATGATACAGCCACTGTAGAAAACAGTTGGGCAGTTCCTCAAAAACTTAGGAACAGTATTACTACATGACCCAGAAATTCCACTCCTAGGTCTATATCCACAATTAACAGAAATCTGTGTACTAGATTGATTAGTCCCTCTTGTCAAAAGGTAGAAACATACCCAACATATCCAATGAATGGATAAATAAAATATAGTATGTACATACAGTGAATAATATTCAGCCATAAAAAGGAATAAGATTTTAATATTTGTAAGAATACAGAGGGACCTTGAAGAGACCGTGTGTAATGAAATAACCCAGTCACAGAAGGACAAATATTGTTTAATCCACTTATATGAGGTATATACATTAGGTGAATTCATAGAGACAGGAAGCAGAGTAGAGTTGACTGGGAGCTGGAGGGAGGAACAAAGGGAAAGTTATTGTTTAATGTGTGCAGAGCTTTTTGGGGGGATGAAAATTTTAGTACATACATAGTAGTGATGAGTAAATAGTACATGAGATATTTAATATTACTTAATGATTAATTAAAGATAACTATTATGTTATTTAAGTTTTACTACAACAAATAAGAAAAAAATCAAATGTGATACTACTATATGCTCCCTTGAATGAATAAAATTAAAAGCACATTATCATGTATAAATGTAGAACTACTGGACACTGCTTGTAAGAATGTGAAATGGTACAACCATTTTGGTAAATAGTGTGGTGGTTTATTATAGAGTTAAACATATACTTGCTATACCGCCCACTCTCACAGCAAATAAAAACATAGATACTTACTAATACTTATGTAGAAATGTTCATAGCTACTTTATTTGTAATAGTTCAAACCCAGAAACAACCTAAAGAACCATCAGCAAGTAAATGGATTAAAAAACAAACAGAAATATCTGTTGCCATGATTTAAAACATGGAAAGATGGGTTGTAAACTGTGGGAAAATATTTTCACATTGTACATCTGATAAAGAGCTTATATACAGAATGTATAAAGAATTTAATAGTAACAAGACAGGTAACCCATCAAAAAGTGGGGAAGAGATTAGAATATACATTGTTTTTTGTTTTTTTTTTCAGGTTAAGATGAGGGCACAAACAACCAAGTCAAAATATTTGAATTTGTTAGGTAGAGTCCCTCTTATAGTTAGGTTTTGCTCCCAGAAGGTATGCCATATACTGCTACATTGTGCCCATTCAGTGAGAGCACCCCAAACTCTCCCTTTCTCTCTCCCCCTCCTTCATTGTTTCTCTCCCACCCCTACCCCAGATCCCTTTCCCCCAACTTGAAGTGAGTTTTTCTCCTATGTAGGCATGAATTAGATCATCTACTGGCTTCATATTAGTATTGAGTATAGTGGATATTAGGTTTACATTCTTGTGATACTTTACTGAGAAGAATATGTTACAACTGCATCTAGGTTAATACAAAAGATGTAAAGTCTCCATCTTTTTTAAAGGCTGAATACTGTGCATTTTTGCCAAAAATATATGTAAATGGCTAATAACCACATAAATACTTATATGTGAATGTTGATGGCATTATTCATAATGGGCAAAATGTGGAAGCAGTCCAAATATACATCAGCTCATGAGTGGATAAACAAAATGTGGTATGGCTATACAATGGAATACTGTTTCTCAATAAAAAGGAACTGACCCATGCTGCACCATGGATGAATCTCAGAAACATTGTGCTAAGTGAAAGAATAGCTCACAGAAGACCACATATTGTAGGATTCCATTTATATGAATTATAGGCAAAGCATAAAATAGATTACTTGTTGCCTGGGGCTCTAGAAGTAGGAATTAAGGATTTCCTAAAAATGATTACAAAGGATCTTTCCAAGATGATGAAAATGTCCTAAAACTACATGTTAATGATGGCTCTTCAACTCAGTGATCTTATGATCTTAAACTTAAAGAACCCCAGAGACTCAACCACAAGACTCTTGGAGGTGATCAAGAAATACAGTAACGTCTCAGGGTATAAAATCAATGTCAGCAAATCAGTATCCTTTGTATATGCCAATAACAGCCAAGTTGAAAAGCTAATCAAAGACATAATTCCCTTCACAGTAGCTTCAAAGTAAATGAAATACCTAAGAATATACCTAACAAAAGAGGTGAAGGATCTCTATACAGAGAATTATGAAACTCTAAGAAAAGAAATAGCAGAAGACATTAATAATTAACAAATGAAGAGCATATGATGCTCATGGCTGGGCATTTAAAAAATGTCTGTACTTCCCAAAGCAATCTACAGATTCAGTGCAATCCCCCTTAAAATACGAACATTATACTTTAAGATTTGGAAAAACTAGTTCTTCATTTTGTATGGAAACAGAAAAAACCCTGTATAACCAAGTCAGTTTTTAGTGATAAAAACAAAGCTGTAAGCATCACCCTACCAGAACCTTAGGGTGTACTACAAGGTCATAGTGATCAAAACAGCATGGTATTGTCACAAAAATAGAGACATTGACATTTGGAACTGAATAGAAAACTGAGAGATGAAACCAGTCTCTTACAGCCATCTGATCTTTAATAAACCAAACAAAAGCATGCACTGGGAAAAAGAATCCCTGTTCAATAAATGGTGCTGAGAGAACTAAATAACCAAATGTAAAAGACCAAAACTGAACCCACTCCTTTCATCACTTTCAAAAATTGACTCAAGATGGATAAAAGATTTAAATCTAAGGCATGAAATAATAAAAAATTTTAAAAGATGGTGTGGGGAAAACTCTTGAAGATGTCGGCCTGAGGGAAGATTTTATGAAGAAGACTTCTGTGGCAATTGCAACAACAACAAAAATAAACAAATGGGACTTAATTAAACTGAAAAGCTTCTGTACAGCTAAGGACACAACAGTGAAAGCAAATAGCCTTCAAAATGGGAAAAGATATTTGCTTGTTATCAATCTGACAAAGGTTTGATAATTAGAAAACTCAAATTAATCAAAAAGGCACAATCTATCACTGGGCAAGAAACATGAACAAAATCTTTTCTGAGGATTACAGAGGAATGTCTAACAAACACATGAAAAAATGATCATCATCCCTAGTCATCAGAGAAATGCACATAAAAACTACCCTGAGATATCATCTAACCCCAGTAAGATTAGCCAATATCATAAAGTCCCAAAGTTGCAGATGGTACTGCAGATGCAGAGGGAGGGGAACACTTTTACACTGTTGGAGGACTGCGAGTTCATATAGCCTCTTTGGATAGAAGTATAGAGAATCTCCAAAGAACTCAAATTAGATCTCCCATGTGACCCTACCATCCCACTACTGGCATCTACCCAGAAGAAAAAAAATCCTTTTATCATAAAGACATTTGCGCTGGATTGTTTATCACAGCTCAATTTAGAATCACCAAAATGTGGAAACAGCCTAAATTCCCATCATCTCAAGAATGGATTAACAAACAGTGGCATATGTATACCATGGAATACTATTCAGCCATAAAAAGATGGTGACGTCACATCTTTTGTATTAACCTGGGTGGAGTTATTATTTTTCTTAATAAAGTATCACAAGATTGGAAAAGCAAATATCCAATGTACTCAATGCTAATATGAAGCCAGTAGATGATCTAATTCATGCTTACATAGGAGAAAAACTCAATTTAAGTTGGGGGGGAGGGTTGGGGTGCCACCACTTAATGAGCACAATGTAGGAGTGTATGGTACTTTGGGGTGCAGGACACAACTACAAGAGGGACTCTACCTAACAAATTCAATCAAATATTGTGACTTGGCTGCTTGTACCTTCACATTAACTTGAAAAAAAAAAGAAAAAATTCATTGGATTGTACATTTAAAATAGTTACATGAAGTGTGTGGTATTGTGAAGTACACCTAAAAGTGATAACAATAATCTGTAGAAGACTTTAGATTCATTTATTTACTTGTTAGGTAAAGACTTTGATTTAGTTGTACAGTAAATGGATCTTTTGAATAATGTTATTAAAACTTATTAAAAGGACTTAAAATATCAATACGATACAGTGGATATGTGTTCCCTATACTAGACTCTCAGAATATACATTAAAGTTGGTAATTTTTAAAAAATCAGCTGAGAATAAACAAAATAATTTTTAAAACCTATTAACAAATGGAAATGATCAGTCAGAGACTTGGAAGATATTTGTAACCTGGTGGCACCTGTGGCTCAAGAAGTAGGGCACTGGCCTCATATACCAGTTCAAGCCTGACCCCAGCCAAAACTGCCAAAAAAAACATATTTGTAACCTATAAAATTGACAAAGGATTAATATGTAATATGTAATAGAAATGACTCCCACAAATCAGTCGTGAAGAGGCAAACACTTCAGTATGGAAATGGGCAAGAAATATAAGCAGGTAATTACCAAAAGAGGAAAACTGAATGAATAATAAGCATAAGTGGAATTTCTTCAGGAGTGATGTCACCAAGATGGCAGAATAGGAAGTCCCAGACCTTGCTTCCCCACAGTATAATATATAAGTATAATATAGTCCCAAAAAACTTAATGAGAACTCCAGAAACCAATTAAGTTGCAGCACTATAGGCAAACTCAAAATCTAGAATAGCTGCATTTGAAATTAGTAAGAAAAGCTATTTCATATCAGCCATACCCTTCTTCCAAGCTGGCATAGCTTGATGAGATTGAGAGAAAAAAATCAGCTCGTCGCCTGTGGCTCAAGCGACTAAGGCGCCAGCCACATACACCTGAGCTGGCGGGTTCGAATCCAGCCTGGGCCCGCCAAACAACAATGACAGCTGCAACCAAAAAATAGCCGGGCGTTGTGGTGAACACCTGTAGTCCCAGCTACTTGAGAGGTGGAGGCAGGAGACTCGCTTGAGCCCAGGAGTTGGAGGTTGCTGTGAGCTGTGATGCCATGGCACTCTACCCAGGGGGACAGCTTTAGGCTCTGTCTCAAAAAAAAAAAAAAAAGGGAAAGAGAAAAAAAAATCCAACTTGCAGGTACTCTTTTGGCAGGAAAAGAAGAGCAAGGTGTGCATCCACAGTTTTAGCTTTTCAGGGTCTGTTCATGGAACTAGTTTTTGTCTTACCTGAGTTGGAATACTGATGGGTGTTAGTATACAGTAGTGTCCCCTTATCTGCAAAAGATACATTTCAAAATACTCAGTGGATGTCTAAAATCATAGAGAATACTGAGTCCAGTTGTTGTCAGTAATAACATGTTTCTTTTTATGTCTTCCACTTACAGGTTTAATGCCTTTTCCATCTTAAGTAAATGTTTATCATGCACTGTGGCTGTAACTTTTTCTGTTTGAGATGTGACAGCAAAACTAGCACAAATTTCTTTTTCCATCTTGAAAATTTCATGTATGAAAGATTCATTCTTACCATAAATTTCACCAGCATCAGTATACAATTTTTTTCTTTATTTGTAAAGTTGGGAACTATTGCCTTTTAATTTAAAGGAAGCACACTACAATTTTCTCTTTGACATATCTGAGTCACCAGCATCACTACTCTTGCACTTTGGGGTCATTATTAAGTAAAATTAGAGTTACTTGTACACAAGCACAGTGATACTGTGGAAACTGATCTTATAAGTGATGTGGCTACTAAGTGATAAATAGTAGATAGCATATATAGCATGAGTATGCTGGACAAAAGGATGATTCATGTCCTGAGCAGTACAGAATAAGATGGCACGAGATTTCAGCACACTACTCAGAACAACACACAATTTAAAACTTAGGAATTGTTTATTTCTGGAATTTTCCATTTATTTTTGGACTGTGGTTGACCATGGGTAACTGAAACCATGGAAAGCAAACTGTGGATAAAGAAAGAATACTTTGGGTGTCTTGGGGCCACAGAAAAGAAAACAAAGCTTAACCATTTGTTGTTGCAGAGAGCTGACAGGGCTACATGTGGAGGCTGGCACAGCTTAACAGGAGAGAGAGAGAGGCAGGAGACTCGCTTGAGCCCCGGAGTTGGGAGAACATGTCCAGCTCAGGAACTTCTCCCTTGGAAAGGAAAAAGAGGAGTGGAATGTACATCCAGTGTTTTGACTTTTCAAGGGGCTACCAGAGGGACTGGTTTCTGTCTTGCCTAACTAGTGGCACTGACTGGGCAGTGACACACTTGGGATGCATAAGGGAGTCATGGAGGACAAAAGAGAGCTCAGAAGCTTTGTTGCAACACTACAGAATCTGCAGTACCACAAAGAGACATGAATGGGAGGGAGAGATTATAAGCTCTTGAAAAAGAAATTGTTAACAAAAGTCTCTCTAATTAGGAAATTATTGATACATGTAAAAGTTCTGAGAAGATACTTGCTTGGAAATGATTTGAGGGACTCTTCAGGATCTCTAGCTGGGCTAATGGTGAAGGTCTTTGCTTGTGCAATGTCAGTCCCTACAGAGTGGGAGAATTGACCTTTTCTTAAATGCACAAAACCCAGCAATGCCCACCCCCTGAAAAAAAACAAGGAATCATGACCGTAAAACGATCAAAATAAATCTCCAGAAATGACCATAAAGAAATTGAGATCTATGAATTACCTGACATTGCATAAACAAAATGAGAATATCAACATAGAGATAGAAATTACTGAAAAAGAATCAAATATATTCTGAAGCAAAAAAAATGTAGTAATTGAACTGAAAAATTGATTAGAGAGATTCAATAGCAGACTATATCAAGCAGAAGAAAGAATCAGGAAACTTGAAGATAGGCTGTTTGAAATTATTACATCAGAGGAACAAACAGAAAAAAGAATGAAGGAAAGTGAAGAAATTCTAAAGGACTTATGGAACAACATCAGTAGAACAATGTACACATTAGGGGAGTCCTAAAGTAAGAGAAAAAGGCAGAGAACTTATTTGAAAAAGTAATGGCAAAAACTTCCCATATTGGAGGAATGAGTTAGACATCCTAATCAAGAAGCTCAAAGGACTCCAACTAGGATGAACCCAAAGAGGGCCACACCAAGACAGATAAAAACCAAACCTTTAGAAGTTAACAACAATAAAAGCATTTTGAAAAAAGCAAGAAGAAAGTGATGTGTCACATACCAGGAAGGTCCTATAAGAGTGTCGGTAGATTTCTTAACAAAAATCTTACAGGAAGTAGATACAGTCCAAAGAACAGGGGGTGGGGTGCAGAGGGGGACCAAACCTTCTGCTAACCCAAGAATATTGCGTTTGGCTAAATTGTCCTTCAAAAATGAAGGACAAGGCCAGGCATGGTGGCTCATGCCTGTAATCCTAGCACTTTGAGAGGCCAAGGTAGAGGATAACTTTAAGCCAGAAGTTTCAAGATCAGCCTGAGTCACATAGACCTACATCTGTACCGGGGGTTGGGGGAAGGCTGGGCATGGGCATGGTGCTGCATGCCTGTAGTTCCAGCTACTTGGAAGTCTGAGGTGGGAGGGTTGCTTGACCCCAGGAATTCAAGACGGTAGTAAACTGTGATACCACTGCACTAGCCTGTGCAACAAAGTACGGCACTATCTCAAAGAATAATAAAATAAAATATATAAAATAAAATATTAGAAAATGGAGAAGTAGAGATCTTTTCTGATAAACAAAAGCTGAGGGAGTTCACTGCTAGACTTGCCTTATCAGAATTGTTAAAGGGAGTCAGTCTTTCATGTTGAAATCAAACAGCATTAGACAGCAACATGAAAACACACAAAAACATAAAGCTCTCTGATAAAGGAAAACGTACAGACAAATACAAAATGCTGCAATACATGTGACGGTAGTGCTGTCTTTCTTCAGTATGCACAGGGGATTGTTTCCAGGCACCTGTCACAGATAACCAAAATCTGCACATGTTCAAATCCCACAGCCCTGTGAAACCTGCAGCTGCAGGTTCAAACAGTTGACCTTGTGTTTTCAGTGGGTTGCATATCCTACAAATACTGTATTTTTTTTTCCATGGTTGGTCGAATCTGTGCATGTGGAACCCACATATTCCGAGGGCTGACTTTACATAAATCACTTTAAGTCTAGTATAGAGCTTAAAAGATAAAAACATAAAAAAACAACAAAGACTATTTGAATAGTTACAAAATGTAAAAAGATATAATTTATGATTACATAAAACGTAAAGTAGGGAAAGATGTAAATAAGTAGAATTTTGTATGCAATTGAAATTAACTTCTTAACAGTTTAAGATAGGTTGATATCAGTCAAAGATATTTTATGTAATCCAAATGATAACAGGAAATGCACAAAGGAAAATGAGAAGGGAATCAAAGCATGTCACTATGAAAATACCGGTGAAACACAAAGAAAAGGAACACAAGAGGAAAAGGGGAACAAGATAACCACAAGATATATGAAGAACAATTAGTGAAATGGAAATAGTAAGTCCTTCCCAATCAGTAACTAAACTTTAAGTTAACAGGTATTTAACTTCCATTCAAATGGAATAAGGACATAAGATCAAACTATATGATGTCTATAACAGACCCACTTGAAATATAAGGACATACATAAGCTGAAAGTAAAAAGACGAAAAAAGATACAACATGTAAATAGTAACCAAAAGAGTGCAAGAGGAGCCATACTTATATCAGACAACTATCCCAAGAAACAAAGGAGGAGATAACATAAATGACAAAAGAGTCAATTCACCAGGAAGATATAACAATTATAATTAATATTAGGGTATCCAAATGTATGAAGCAAACATTGATAGAAATAAAAGAGAGGGAGTAACTCAGTAGTAATAGATTTCAATACAACCCTTTTAATAAGGATTGATTAACCATCCTGAGGATCAGTAAGAAAAAAGCTTGAATAATGCTATAGACAAATTGGACCTGATGGACATATATAGAACACTGCCCAGTAGTGGTAAAATACATATTCTTCTCATGTGCACATGGGACATTCTCCAGGATAGACAAACAAGTTTTTACAAAGTTAAGTGGACCAAAATCATACCAAGTATTTTTTCAAGCATAATGGAATAAACTGAAAGTCAATAGCAAAAGACAAATTAGAAAATTTGCAAATATGTGGAAATTAACACACTCTAAGACAACCAGTAAGTCAAAGAATAAATCATAAGGAGTATAGAAAACAGCTTGAGACAAGTGAAAAATGTAAACACACATATGAAAATTTATGGGATGGAGCAAAAGCTGTACTAACAGGGAATTTTATAGTCGCAAATGCCTATGTTAATAAAAAAGAAGGATCTCAAATTAACATCCTGGCTTTATATCTTAAGGAACTAGAAAAAGAACAAACTAAACTTAAAGTTTGAAGAAGGGAGAGAATAATATTAGAGAAGAAATAAAATAGAGAACAGATGACAAATCAAAACTAAGAGTTGAGTTTTTGTAAAAATCAGCAAAATTGACAAACCCTTATCTAGACTAAGTGGAGGAAGAAAAAAGAACTTGAATAACAAAAAGTGGAAATGAAGGAGGAGAAATTCCAACTGATGTCACAAAAATAAAAAGGATCATAAGAGACTTCTGTGAACAATTACATGGCAACAAATTGGAAGAAATGGATAATTTTCTTGAAACCCACAACTTCCAAGGCTAAATAATAAAGTGATAAAAAAAAAAAATCGGAAGAGACCTATAACTAGTAATGAGATTGAATCAATTATCAGAAACCATCTAACAAAGAAAAACTCAGGACAGGATGGCTTCACTGAAGAGAATTCTATCAAACATTTAAAGAATTAACACCAGTCCTTTTCAGACTCTTCCAAAAAATTGAAGAAGAGAGAACACCTCCAAACTCATTTTATGAGGTAAACATTATGAGGACATCAAAATCAAACAGTGGTACTAGAAAAGAAACTAATACCTTTCCTGAGGTTTAATGCAAAAATCCTCAGCAAAATATAGCAAACTGAATCCAACAATATCTTAAAAGGACCATACATCATAACCAGGCAAAATTTATTTCTAGAATACAAGGGTGGTTCAACATAAAAAATTCAGTTTACTGCACCATATTAATAGAATGATGAGCAAAAACCACATGATTGTCTCAATTAATGCAAAAAAAAATCATTTGACAAACTCAATATGCATTTGTGACAAACACTCAATAGATTAGGATTGGAAGGAAATTACTTCAATAAAGACTATATTTCAAAACCCTATTGTTAACATCATACTTAATGGTGAACAATGTTTTCCCTCCAAGGTCAGGAACAAGACAAGGATATTCTTATCCTCTTGTACCACTTGTATTCAAATAGTCCTGCAGCCCTTGCCAGAATAATTAGGCAAGAAAAGGCATTCAAGTTGGCAAGGAAGAAGTGATTTTATCTCGCTTCATAAATAACATGATCTTGTGTGTAAAAACCCTAAAAGATTCCACAAAAAACTTATTGGAACTAATAAACTAATCAAGCAAAAAAAAAAAAAAATACAAACTCAATTTCATTTCCATGCACTAACAAAAAGGAAATTAAAAATAAATTGCACTTAAAATAACATCAAAAATAATAAAATATTTAGGAATAAACTTAACCAAGGAAGCAAAAGACTTGTACACTGAAAACTGCCAAATGTTGCTACAAGAAATTTAAAAAGACACAGATAAATGGAAGGACATCCCATGTTCATGGATTGGAATACTTAGTATTTTAAAATGTTTATACTACCCAAAGCAATCTATAGTTTAAATTTAATTCCTATTAAAATACTCATGACCTTCTTTTTTAAAGAACTAGAAAATATCATCCTAAAATTCATATAGAATCTCACAGTACCCCCAAATAATCAATACAGGTTTGAGAAAGAAAAGGATAGAGGCTTCCTACTTCCTTTTTTAAAAACACATTACAAGGCCGCAATAAACAAAATGATACGGTACTGGTAGAAAGATGGGGATATTGACCAACATAACATAATATATGAGCCCAGAAATCCTCAAGCATATGATTAAATGATCTTTGACAAAGGTGACATGGCTGTAAGATTGGAGAAAGATTTTGACAATGTAAGATTGGAGAAAGATAATCTCTTTAATAATCTGTGCAAGGAAAACTGGAAATACACATGCAAAATAATGCATTTGGACCCTTACTTTACACTGTGTATAAATATTAGCTCAAAATAGATTAAAGACCTAAGACCTAAAACTATAGGGGGAAAGTTTCATGACATTGGATTAGGCATGATGTTTTCATGACATTGGATTAGGCATGACACCAAAAGCAAAGGCAAGAAAGCAAGAGTAGACAAATTAGACTATATGTGTATCAAATTTAAAAGTGTGCAGCAAATGAAGCAATTAACAGATTGAATGATGGCCTATGGAATGGGGGAAGATATGCAAGCCATGATTAGGATAAGGGGTTAATATCCATAATATATGAAGAACTCTTAGACTTACAAGTCAACAACAACAACACTCCACAAACAATTCAAATAAAAATAGGCAAAGGACTTTAATATATATTTTTCCAAATTACCAATAAGAGTATGAAAAGACGTTCAATGTCACTAATCAGGGAAATGTAAATCAGAACCACAATATTACTTTATGCCCATTAAGATGGCCACTATCCAAAAAATAAATAAAAAGAAAGAGAAAATTAAGTTTGGGGGAGGATGTGGAATAACTGGAATCCTTGTACACTATTGGTAGGAATGTAAAGTGGTATAGCATGAGACTCTTAATCTCAGGGTCATGGGTTTGAGCTCCACGTTGGGCACCAAATGTCGGGGTCCTACCCTGGGGCCAGGGTCAGCTAAGACCTATAGAACTGGCAAGACCGACTGAAGAAATAAAAAGTTAAGAATGATGATAAAGAAAGAGACATGAGACACAGAATAGAATTTTAAAAGGTGGGAGCTCAGGGGATCATCTCCTGTTTATGGGCTCCAGCAAGTGGCCCTGAGTGTCTGTTCCACTCAGCTTTTATTCAAGTCTCTTTGCCCAGGTGGTAAGCTGAGGGAGGGAACAAAGACAATAGCAGTTTCTCTGAGTGAGCATATCAGCTCCTATTGTTAATATAACTTTAAGGATTTGAGCAGTTTTGAGAAATCTGAAATTTGCTCCTTATGTGGGGGCAGTTTCCTGTCTGTAGTCACACGCAGATTCCTCGGGAGGTGTTAAACTCCGCTAGTTCGCTGTGGAGTAAAATGCCACTGGCATTAATCTCTTCTGAGGAATCTGTGGGAGAGAGGCATTTTCCTCTCATCATCACCACAGAGGATTTTCCTCTGCAATAAGGAGTATAAGCCCTTCTGCCCATATCTCAGGGCTTGAGCTGTTCCCTTGGTGTCTGCCCCAGCCAAATGCAAATCTCCATAATGGGTATCTGCTTTGTTTAATGGGCAGGAAATTACCTAGATGATGTCTCTTTTCTAGGTCTTGCCACAGTGTCTTCTGTGGCCATTATGTTTCCTCAGAGTGTTCACAGACTCAGCAGGGGGTATTTGCGTAAGCTGTATCCACAAGAGGCCAGAGTTTTAGGAAAGGCTAGAAACTTGTCCAGATAAGAAATTTAGCAATGGCTGACTTAAAGGTAAACAAGCTGACTTTTCTTTGTTCTGACTCCCTCAGCTTCCTTTTTAATTTTCCCTTTTTTTCTGGGGGTGCCCTCCCCTGCCAAGAATGAGGTCTTTGATACCCATTCTGCCAGCAGAAGATGTTAGAATAGAATTTTGTTAAAAAATTAAAAATGGAATGACCATTTGATCCAATTATCCTACTCTGTGTATATACCCAAACAAACTGAAAATAAGATCTCTAAGAGATATTGGCACACCCATGGGCATAGCAGCATTATTCACAAAAGCCAAGAAGTGGAAGCAACCTATATGGCCATTAGTGGATGAACAGGTAAGAAAGTGTGATGTCTACACACAAGGGAAATTTATTCAGCCTTATAAAAGAAGGCAATCCATTTTTGTCAAGAAAGTATTCAGCTATGGATGTCTCTGTTTTTCATATTACATGGGTGAAACTCTGCACACAGTTCTCATATACCACAACATAGATGAACCTTGAGGACATTATGCAAAGCGAAATAAACCAGTAACAAAAGACAAATACCACATGATTCAGTTTATCTACAGTATTCAGGCTCTTAGAAACAAAGTAGAATGGTTGTGACAGGAGGGAGGAAGGGGAAAATAGGAGTTATTGTTCAGTGGGTAGAAAATAGAGTTTTAGACTTAGCCAGAATGCAGTGGAAATGTTGACCAGACCTATATCAAGCTCTGAAATAGCATCAACTATACAAAACCTCCCTAAAAAGAAAAGCCCAGGACCAGATGGCTTCACGTCAGAATTCTACCAAACCTTTAAAGAGGAACTAGTACCTATACTACTCAACCTTTTCCAAAATATAGAAAAAGGCGGAATACTACCCAACACATTCTATGAAGCTAACATCACCCTGATCCCAAACCAGGAAAAGACCCAACTAGAAAAGAAAATTATAGACCAATATCACTAATGAATATTGATGCAAAAATATTCAACAA
>NW_003852401.1:45370108-45386494 GCF_000181295.1 Otolemur garnettii
GATAGTGATCAAAACAGCATGGTACTGGTACAAAAACAGAGAGGTAGATGTATGGAACAGAATAGAGAGCCAACAGATGAATACAGCCACCTACCGTTATCTGATCTTTGACAAGCCAATTAAAAATAATGAGTGGGGAAAATATTCTCTATTTAACATATGGTGCTGGGCTAACTGGATGGCATCCTGTAAAAGACTGAAACTAGACCCACACCTTTCACCATTAACTAAGATAGAATCACTGGATTAAAGATTTAAACTTAAGACATGAAACTATGAAAATACTAAAAGAAAGCATAAGGAAAACACTTGAAGAAATCGGTTTGGGCAAAAATTTTATGAGGAGAGCCCCTCGGGCAATTGAAGCAATGTCAAAAATATACTTTTGGGACCTGATCAAACTAAAAAGTTTCTGCACAGCCAAGAACACAGTAAATAAAGCGAGTAGACAGCCCTCAGAATGGGAGAAGATATTTGCTGGTTATGTCTCCAACAAAGGTTTAATAACCAGAATCCACAGAGAACTCAAATGTATTAGCAAGAAAAAAACAAGCGATTCCATGTCAGGGTGGGCAAGGGACTTGAATAGAAATTTCTCTAAAGAAGAGAGGCGCGTGGCCTACAGATACATGAGAAAATGCTCTCCATCCTTAGTCATCAGAGAAATGCAAATCAAAACTACTTTGAGGTACCACCTAACCCCAGTAAGATTAGCCCATATTACAAAATCCCAAAACCAGAGATGTTGACGTGGATGTGGAGGAAAAGGAACACTTCTACACTGCTGGTGGGAATGCAAATTAATTCCTTTTGGACATCTGGAGAACACTGAGAGAACTAAAAATAGACCTGCCATTTGATCCTGCAATTCCTTTATTAGGTATATATCCAGAAGACCAAAAATCGAATTATAACAAAGATATTTGTATCAGAATGTTTATTGCAGCCCAATTCATAATTTCTAGGTCATGGAAGAAGCCTAAATGCCCATTGACCCACGAATGGATCAATAAATTGTGGTATATGTATACCATGGAATATTATGCAGCCCTAAAGAAAGATGGAGACTTTACCTCCTTCATGTTTTTATGGATGGAATTAGAAAATGTTTTTCTTAGCAAAGTATCTCAAGAATAGAAGAAAAAGTATCCAATGTACACAGCCCTATTTTGAAACTAATTCATAGCTTTTATAAGAATGTCATAACCTAATTATAGCCTTAAAATATGGAAAGGGGGGTGGGAGAGGGGAGAGGAGGATGGTGGATGGGGGGAGGGAAGGTGATTGGTGGTGTAACCTCTATGGTTTATCATACAAGGGTACAAGTGAATCTTTCTAAAAGCAGAGTATGACTGTCTTGACTCAATAACTAAAAAATGACATGAAGCTTATGTTAACTAGTTTGATGAGAGTATTTCAAAATGTATATGAAAACAGCACACTGTACCCCATGATTGTATTAATGTACATAGTTATGCTATAAGAAATTTAAAAAAAGAAAATAGAGTTTTAGGTTTGCAAGATGTCAAAGTTCTACCAACCTGTTGCATAACAAGGGCATATAGTTAATAGTACTATACATTTAAAGATGGGTAATATGGTAAACTTTATGTTATGGTGGGGGGGGTTAGCACATGAAAAATATTCTTCAACACAAGAATGGAAGAAAAAGTATCCAATGTACACACCCCTATTATGAAACTAATTTATACTTTTTATATGAAAGCTATAACCTAATAACAGCCTAAGAATACGAGGAGGGGGAAGTGGATGGAGGGAGGGGGATTGGAGGGATCACTTCTGTGGTTTATCTTACAAGGGTACAAGAGAATCTTTCTAAGAGTAGAATATGAACATTTTAACACAATAACTAAGAAAATGACATGAAGGCTATGTTAACCAGTTTGATGGAAGTGTTTCAGATTGTGTGTGAAAATACTACACTGTACCCAAGAAGTGCATTAATATACATAGTTAACCATTCAATGAAAAAGAAAAAAATAAATTAAAAAAACATTTAAAAAATTATTCTTCAAAATTCTATTTTCAAGGAGTGAAACATCCATCTGATTATGGTGAATTCTAGGATGTTGCTGATATGAACATAAATAAATAGACCCAACCACTTTGGAGAACAAATTGATCTTCCTGGAATTTGAGATTCCCTGTTAACCTTACCATGAGTGCTCGGCCTGCCCCTTTTACTCATGGAGAAGTAGCATTTGGTTGGGGTTACAAATAAATTGTATTCTGGGCATTAGAGTACCCCCAAATTTCCTGGGAGTTGATAGCCATTTGGTGCTTTTTCTCCTCCAAGACTCCTTTCCCCTTCTGGTTGGAGACAGGACACTTTTGTTATCTCTTGCTTGTGAGCAGTGAGGATGAAGGAAGAGTTTATGAAGGCCTAGGCAGCTGGCTAATGTTACTGCAAAAGTCTAATCAGTTGTCTTGTTAGCTGTCAGGTTGCCTCCTTGTCTTTGAATTCACTCCCAAAGTAATTCTTACATGTATACTGATCCTCTCTTACAAGCTTCTGGGGGTGTAGTATTTTCCTTCAAAAAAGATCCTACCCACCTACCATTTTCTCACAATTTATGGATTACCCAAAGATCCTGTTTTATGGGTTTTTAAAATATTTAATTGTAAAAATTCTCCCCATCATTTCTAGAAGTTGGGAGAATATCGTGAAGTTCTCTACGTGAGAACTACTCAAAGAATGGTCCTAGGAATCAGCAGCACTAACATCCCTAGGGGAGAGGCTTTCCAGATGGTTTTCATGTACACTAAAGTTTGCGAATGCTGTTCTGCACTACTTCTTTAGTAGCATTTCCTAGAACAAGATATTAGTTCCTAGCAACAATCTGAATACTTTAAAGTGGCATAACAGAATTATATTTAAGGTTCTTATTTTTTGTTGATGATTTTCTATAAAGTGTTGCTAGTTTAACTATTACTTTCTTAATAATCAATAGGGAAATCTCATGGAGATGATTTTTTTGTTGAACTACACGTAGTGATCTATTCTTCTGGGTGAACAGTTTGTCTTTCGTCCTCAATATTCACCTTTCATAAAACTTACTTCTCATGCTTTACTACTTACCTAAATGGCAGAGGTCTGTTTGTATATGCTCTATTATCATTCCTTAACTCACCACCAACATGGCCTTGGATCTAAAATTAATTATTTTCCAATCCATCCTCTAAGGTGTTAACAAAAAGGCACATTTAGCTTGAGTCGTAAATATCTTAAATTTTTGAAATAGAGTATATGAGCTCACTAGGTAAGATGGAAGAAGAAGGGTGTGTGTGAGAGAGAGAGAGTTGGAGGATGCTTTTCAAGGGTTTATTTTGCACAGAGCCTTGCAGAATAGGTTGTGTAGTGTTAGGGCTGGATATATATTTGTGCAGTTGAAGAAGAGGCCTGAGAGTACTGTGTGTGCATCAGTCATCTGGAATATGGAATAAAGAAGCAGGCAGGCAGCAGTCTTGTCTTCCAGTTCAGACTCATTGATCTTCTCCTTTAAAAGACCTGAAAAGGTCACTTTCCTTTCATCTGAAAAGAGAATAGGAAGAGTCAGAGACTGTCACTGGTGACTGCATGGATAGAAAGATTGTGGTTCTAAGGACATTCATCAAGCACTAAAGTTCATAGCTGCAGATTATATGTCCTAATTAGCTGGAAAAGATCCAAAATAATTTTCCTTTTAAAAAATGTTAAAGTCTCCTGTAAACTTAGGCAGCTCTTATCTACCAAAACTTAGGCAGGCCGACTGATAACCTTCCAAAGGACTTCAAGGTGCTCATAGCTTTTTTGGCTCCTCTTTTGCTCTGAAGCTTGTCACAGCATAGCATTCCAAGTTCAAGTAGAGAGTTATGCAACACTTTCCAGACTGGATTACGCTAAGCATTAAGGTTTGACTGAGTGCCAGAGCAGCACTTCCAAATGATTTCTGCACAAGAATTCAACTACAGAAGGCTCGACGGTAACCATATACTGCTGGGAACATCCTTCCTGTGTGGTTGTACTGTAGCTTCCAAACCATCTGCAGCAAACCGGAGGGCTACAGGGTAAACTGACAATGCTCAGAATATCGCTCCTTCTAGAGATTTGTAGCAAAGAACAGGACGGAATTTAAACATTCTGTCATTGAATTGTTGATTTTACTTGGTGGCAAGTGAAACTCTATTTATAATGCTATGACAACGCCATTTATCAGACCTCTAAAAATAATGCAAAAGGGAACTAAGCTGATTTTCCAACTTTTTTCTTCCTCTGACGATCTGAATTTATATCAATGTCTATATTTTTAGGAGGCTTTTTGAATCTTTAGAAATGAACTTTAAACATTCAAGTGGTGAAAAGTGAAATAAAATATGTGTATAGATGATTTCTAGAAGGAGAAAAAGAGCATCATTGCATTATAATACTTCAGTTTGAGGGGTTTGGGCTGCTTGACAATTTGAAGTGATACCAGTGAAAGGAAAAGAATGATTAAAACTCAGATTCACAAATGGATACGAATGTCTTGGATTTAAGCATATACCAAAAAGTAGTGGTGTTATATTCTGATCCAACCTTTTTGATTCATAAATCTTTAAAAATGTACAAGTAACTTCAGATAATGTAGGAGAGAGTTATATTGTATTATGATACATATTTTAATCATTATTATAACTAATGACTGCAACAACTGTAATGACTGTGGCATGTTTGATAGCTGTGATAGCTGTCTTTCAAATGTTATATCATGGTCTCATTCCACTACCTGCTTTTATGAAATCAGTTTCTGCTTGAGACAGGAAAACATACTTGGTTGAATTTATAATTCACTAGAGAACTGTGGACTTAAGAGTTCTGAATCTTACACAGGCTTTAGAGAGCCAAGTTCTTTTCTGGATGCTGAACAGGAAAGTTCATTAAAAACTCAAAAAGCACGTTGGACATCAAATTGCTTTTTAAATTCAGTCTTCTAATAGATATAAACAAACTCAATCCAAAAGATTCAATTACCCTAAAAACTATATGTGTACTCAACACATTCAGAAAAGGACCTGGAAAAATTTTATCTTGTTGGCATTCTAAATTTTCTTAAAGAGAAGAAAAGGACTCTCTGATAAACATCTTTCAATAGAGCAAATCAAGAATGTACCAGATATGTTAATTTCTTCTAGCACAGGGATCTCAAATTCTTAGTAAATTCAGTTACGAATTAT
The DNA here is from genome assembly GCF_000181295.1 of Otolemur garnettii. Lineage (NCBI taxonomy): Eukaryota > Metazoa > Chordata > Mammalia > Primates > Galagidae > Otolemur > Otolemur garnettii. The sequence continues at coordinate 45,375,323 of NW_003852401.1, forward strand.
TCTAATTATATCATAGATTTACTTGACTAGGAATACCTTAAACTACTAACCAACTTAATTGCCATTTTGTCCTTGCTGCTCTTGCTAGCCAGAGTACCAACATTGACATCCCTCAGTGGACTTTCCTCTATTGTGGGCAGTTTTTCCAGGTTGTTTTTAAAAAACAAACATCCTTAACAAGGAAACAATTACTTATGAGTTAGGAAATGAACCTGGCACAGTCTCACACAAAGGGAATTTTTTAATCTATAAAGAGCATATCAGCTAAAACCATCTAGCATTCTCTCCTAATTTTGCTTAGGAGAGCTTATATGATTTTTTAAATCGTCTTCTCCTGTCTAAAGGTGAGAAAATGAAAAACATGAATAATTCTATGGAAGTAGTCTGAAAAGAGACTGACACAATCAAATAATGAGAAAAGTATTATACAAAAAAGACATAAGGGAAAAATACTCCAGAGAAAAGTAAATACTAAGCAATCTCAGGTTTGTTAGAGGTGATAGATTTTTCATGAACTACTCTTGCTATTTTGGAAACAAGAACCAGAGACAGGAAATAACTCCTTCTTTTTTATGAATACCATCTTTTCATTGTTAGTATTTACTAGGTAACATTGTGTTTTAGTTATTAAAACTCATGCCTGTAATCCTAGCACTCTGGGAGGCTGAAGCAGGTGGATTGTGTAAGCTCATGGGTTCAAGACCAGCCTGAGCAAGAGCAAAACCGTGTCTCTAAAAATAGCTGGTGTTGTGGCAGGCACGGAACCTAGCTACTTGGGAGGCTGAGGCAAGAGAATTGCTTGAGCCCAAGAATTTGAAGTTGCTGTGAGCTGTGACACCATGGCACTCTACCAAGGGTGATAAAATGAGACTCTCTCAAAAAAAAAAAAAAGCTTAATTATACAATACTTAAGACATAAAGGCAAACTGTGTGTCCATTGCCCATATTTTACAATGCTTAAATTTTATTAATATTTACATTTGTTCTTTTAGGGAAATAAAATACTTCAATTACAGGTGAAGCATTCTTTTCCCATTCCATTTCTTCTTTCCTCCCATGGAGTAAGAACATCCAAGAGGTTAATGTAGATTCTTCCTGTCATATTTTAACACTTTACTTCATATGTGTTGCTGTGAGGGTTTTAAAACTACATAAGTAATGGCATATTGTGAGTTTTATTTTTGTAACTTGCCTTCTCCAATCATTATTATATTTTTGGATAATGTAGGTCTAGTTCATTTAAACTGCCATATGCCATTCCAGTCTATAAATAATTATTTATTTATTTTTGCACAAATGTTCACCAAGATTGACTCTATACTTTACAAACAGTTATGTTTAAGTTTCCCTAACCTAAAGGATGAAATAGTAGCAGGGTATTACCAGTTGTTCTTCAAAGAGGTTGTGCCATTTTATCTATGGCACATCAGAAACATCCTAGAATTCTCTTTTCTCCATAACCTGATGGATGTCTCACTATAGATTTGATATTGTAGTTTGTATCAAACAATGCACTGAACTACTAAGTAATTAGGGTTGAAAGTGGTTACCTCGGGAGATCAGAAAATGGGGGAGAGAACGCCCTTTCAAAAGCTGCTGTTTTCATAAGCTTTGAAGAACTATTTATAATTGCATCTATAAATTTGATAAAGGTAAAAGCTAAGTTAAGAAAAGAATATGCAAACCTTCTACAGTGGTCTACAAGAGCTTCTCTGACTTCCTCTTCCCACATTCACTGTGGTCTAGCCACAGAGCCACATCGACCTCTTCCTTGTATTAAGATATCCGGGACCTTTGCATTTGCTTTTTGTCTTCTTGCAACATTTTTCTCCCAGATAGATTCATAATTTGTTCTATACTTCCTGTAGGTCTCTGCTCAGATGTCTCAGTCAATTCTTAGCACCTCCTACCCCCTTGATATACTTTAGTTTTCAGCATTCCTGTTAGTATCACCTGGTATTTTATTGTTTTTCTCCCTGACCAAGCTTTGTCATCTTTGCTTCTTTGTCACAAACACCTTGAACAGAACCTCAACTATAATAAGAGATCAAAAAATATTTATTCAGTGAATGAATAGGACAAATATACACTAATTTAAAAAAATTCTCTAAAGTAGAAATTTAAGTGGCTAACAATTACTAAGTCTCACAAGTTATCTAGAAAATGTAAATTAAAGCAATAGAATAACAATCTTTATCCACTAGTTTAGTAAGAAATAAAAACAACATTAATATCATTGACAGGAGTAGAAAAATGAATTGGTATAGTCATTTGGAAGACAGTTGAATGTGCAGGTATTCACATGGGCACAGCCAGGCATGTGCAAGGATACCCTGCAGCCTTGTTTGTTACAGCCATACATGGGAAGAAACTTCAGTGCCTGTTAATAGGTGCATTATTAAGTTATAGAACATACATCTTTTCTAATAGACAGCAAGTGTTTAAAAAAATAGGGAAAGTTGTATGTTCTATATTGTGGTACCACTTGTGTTTCATAAAGCACAAGATCAAATTTCTACATTTATGATTATATATGAAAGTACCTAGAAAAAGATCTAATAAGCTATACCCAGAACTTTCATTTTATGATCTCTATTTCATTTAACATGTATTTCTCGACTGTGTGTTAAGGAGTTGTCTGTAGGTGTGGTAGGAATAGAGCAGAGGGAAAAGTAGCCAAAAGTGCCTATACAAGGAAACAGACTATAAGCAATATGCAGGAAATACCTCACAGGTCAGGTGGGAAAGTGGGAAGGAGGAAAGTCGAGCAAGGGTGAGAGAGCATTTGAAGCCCTGCTATCCCGTGGTGCTTTCTGTGTAACAGACACATCTTGTGACTTTGCACTAAGACTGTAGCCACTGGCTTCCTGTAGCTCAAATGAGTACTTGAAATGTGTCCAGGCCAACTGAAGAACTAGATTCTTTATTTTATTTGATTTTAACTCATTTAAATTTAAATTGCCACACGTGGCAGAGGGTAGACTGGTATGGGATGATCAGGAAAGACCTCACTTACAAAACAACCTTTGAGCTAAGGCCCATGTGAAACGAGAGAGCTAGCCACTGTCACAGGCAGAGCAAACAACAGGACCTATTTTGGAGCAGTCAGAAGCAGAGTGAATGAAGGGAAGAGTAGAGGAGATGAAGCCAGTGAAACAGTGCAAGGCCTTGGTGGCCTGTATAAGATTTTGTTCCCTATATGAGCTGGGAAGTCATTGCAAAGCTTTGAGTAGACAGTTGATATGATCTGAATTTTTAAAAAGTTGCTGGAACTGTTCTAATAATGAGCCATAGGAATGAGTGCAGGAGCAGGAAGATAGGAGGCTGTCTATAACCTGGGGTAGCAGAGGTGGAAGGTCTTGAGTAAAGTGACCAGATTTTAACATTGGTAAAGCGGACACCATTGATGGGGGTGGGGGGGGCGGGTTCTTAATTAAAAACTTGATCTATGTGGAACAACAAAAATTTTCATAGAACACAAAAACAGTATTGTAATATATATATTTTTAATTTCAACATAAGTACAATTTACAAATATAATACATTAAAAAAAATTATGTATAGGGTGGCACCTGTGGCTCAAAGGAGTAGGGCACCGGTCCACCTGGGCGACCTTGCCCAGGAGGGGAGTAGAGAGTTTACATTAGCCTTTTCATTTCCAAATGGAGTTACATTAACTTCTTCATTCCCAAATGGAGTTACATTAACCTTTTCAGCAGCCGAAAACCATATATTCTCTTCCCGTTGTCCCACCATTCCCTAGCTTGTCGTGCATTCTTTCCAAAAATCAGGACTTTTTAAAAAACGCCACGGGACGCAGGACAAATTGTTAAAAATTGGGACGTCTGGTCACCTTAGTCTTGAGGGAAATGTTGAGAAGAGGTCAGATGAGCTGATAGTACTTACTCCTGGATCAGATAAGGGGCATGAGGCACTGGGAGGAATCAGGGTTTGGGCCTGAGTACTTGAAGTAGAGAGCACTGGGAAAATAGAACACTTGGGAAAGGGATTCAGAGAGTTCTGTTTGGGGCATGGTAAGTTGGAGGTGTCTGTTTATAGTTATACCAAACAGAGTCCTGACAATGAGTGATATTGAAATGAGAATGGCAGCTAAAGGGTTTTTTCCTTGAGAAGTGATTAAAAAAAAAACAAAAAGTTTAGAGATGGGTGTTAGAGTAGTTCCCTTTATGTTGAGGACAAAACAAGTGACCTGTCTTTGACCTATTTAGCATGAACATTTTATATGTCTTTAATTACATGTGGCTCTTAGATTTGAGTAATTATTTCTTATTTCTTTCATAGAATGGCTCCTGAACGAATAACATCCCTGTCAAGAGTTTGTGTTCCCCTCATTACTCTGGCAGACGTTGAACCATTGGTGGAGGCACTGCTCACCTACCATGGACATGAACCTAAGGAAATCCTCTGGCCTGAGTTCTTTGAAGCTGTAAATGAGGCATTTTTGCAGTAAGTGATGCTTGTTTATCGTCCTGTCATCTGACTTTCTTTTTCCTTTTCTTAAAATGCTTTAGTGCGTTGGAAATGCTGTGACAGCAAACATTTTGACCTCCTTGCTCCTTTAATGTCTTAAAAATTATTGAGTATTCCAAGATCTTATTTAAAGTACAGATACCTATTGATATTTACCATATATGAAATTAAAACAAATTTTAACTGTTGATTTCTTAATTCAGAAGTAATAATAAATCAGGCCAGGCCCAGTGGCTCATGACTGTAATCCTAGCACTTTGGGAGCCCAAGGCAGGAAAATTACTTGAGGCCAGGAGTTCAAGACCAGTCTGAGCAAGAGTGAGACTTCATCTCTACAAAAAATAGAAAATTAGCCAGGTGTGATAACACACACCTGTAGTCCCAGCTACTTAGAAGTCTGAGGCAGGAGGATCATTTGAGCCTAGGAATTTGAAATTGTAGTGAGCTATGATGAGGCCCCTGTACTCCAGGCTGGGCAACAGAGCAAGATTCAAAAAACAAAAATAATAATAATAATAAATTAGTGATCAGTTACATGTTAACATTAATAGCATGATTTTATGAAAAACAGTGCTCTCTTCCAAGACAAAAAAAATTATTTCTTAAGAGTGGCATTGTTCTACAGTTTTGCACATCACATTATCTGGTATGAGACAGCTGGATTCTCACATTTGCTTCTGCCTTGAGCCTGGTAAGGTGTGTTACTTTGGTTGAAGTACATGAAGAAAATCTAGCCCCACATGACCAAGTAGTTAAAAAAAGGCAGTGGTATTCTAGTAGCCATCTCAGATAATTATGGATATTCTGCTTTGATACCACTAAAATTTGAAAATGGTTACTTTTTAACAATTAGTTGCAATGTGAAATCTTAAATTATATCACTGAATTTTTCATACATTGATCTGTTTTGCACTTTTAGTGCATCTTTTGCCTATGTAGATTCGTTTAGGAATAACTCAGTGAAATCTTTGTTCATTGAGTTATGCAGATCTTCTAAATATTGACATTTTATTATACAATATCAAAACCCACAATCACTGCTATCAGTACTGCTGTCAAACTTATGTTGGCAGGCACAGATTTTCCAGGATTCTAATTTCTCCTTAAAAGCTCCAGTTTATCATGGAATACTAATGCTATCAGTTGTTTTCCTTGAGATCCCTGGTCATTTTGCTAATTTTTGAGAAAGTATGTGCCAAATACCAGAGTGTGAATAACCATTGCCTGCCTGCTCGTCATTCTTTCGACTATATTTCCAAGGGAAAGAAGTGGTCAGGTAGGCCCGCAGCTCAAACAGTTGTGTGAGCACTTTTCTCAAGATGACCTTTGCTTTTGGACAAAGCAGGAGTGCTTTATGCATACTTTCCTTTTTACTAGATAGAATTTATTTTTTTTAATGTTTTTCTGGGTAAGAATTTAATAAAATTAACATTTTATGCTGTTGCGTTAAACATTCTTTTGTAATTAAAACTGGCAGCATCTTGACTGTGTGTGTCTGTGAATAATACGATGAGGAGTCCCTTCTTTGATCTGCAGTGATACCTACTGTTGCATTTGCACTATTCATGTGAACATTACCACTGGTGTTCACAAAAACCCCAATTATTCAATACTTGAAGTATTTCTGTACCACTTGTGTGTATGGCCAAGATTCATATGAAACATCTTCTTCCATGTTTAGTTGGTGCTGATACCAGACAAATACAAGCAACACGGAAGGTACAGAGATTCTGTTATAAGGTGGAAATACAGTTTTTTTGATGAGATACTAATTTATCACCTGTATATTTAAATTATTTAATTCCTTTTTGTTTAGACTCTGAAGAATTGATCTCAAATTGATGGTGCAGTTAACTTGCACCGTAGTAGTATTTGAAACATTATGTTGCATAAGATGCAATAAGGTAAATCATTAACATCTGGAAAGCCAAGGGAAAAATAACTCTCCTCATATTTTTGCTTTTTGTTTATAGTTTAGCTCACTTTCTCTAGAGTGGATGTCTCTGTCTCATGAGTCAGAGAATTCTCTGGTGTGTCAGTTTCATCTTTTCCTGATGAAGCAGCTGTGGGAGGAGAAAGCAAATCTTTTAATCTTCCTTTTTAAATCTAACAATCCACTCTTAAATATAAGGAAATATGCTATAAATAAATTTTATTTTATAGTATAGAGTGTCCATAAAGTTTGTATGCAATTTAAATTAGTTGACTGTTTTATGGACATCTTGTATATTTAATAATTTAAAATATTGTTAAATTCTATAATAAAAATTAAAATATTAAAATATATAAACATAAAATATACATTGTATTTGTATAATAAAAGATTCATATATATTTATATATAAAATTATCTAAAATAACTTAGATAAAAATTTAGAAAGGTTTTTAAAAAATTATAGAAATATGGCCAGGTGCCTGTAATCCTAACACTCTGGAAGGCCGAGGCAGGAGGATAGCTTGAGCTCAAGAGTTTGAGACCAGCCTGAGCAAGAACAAGACCCTGTCTCTACTAAAAATAGAAAAATTAGCCTGGCATTGTGGCAGATACCTGTAGTTCCAACTACTCAGGAGGCTAAAGCTGGAGGCTGGCTTGAACCCAGGAATTTGAGGTTGCTTTAAAGTAGGCTGATGTCATGCTACTCTAGCCTGGGGCAATAGAATGAGACTCTGTCTCAAAAAATAAAAAGAAGAAGAAAAAATTATATATATATATATTTAAATATTATTGTAAAAGTGAACAAATATATTTATTTCTTATGTTTCCCTTTTAGGAACAAGTGAAAATATCACAATTCTTTACGTAGTCATTTTTATGCTAATGGGGTTACAGAGATTATGTCAGGTATAACTAAAGATAATAAGAGTACAGTAGAAGAACAGAGAATGAACTTAAGATAATCTCTCAAAGTATACATGTTTATATTCTAAATGTACTACCATAAAAAATTCTTGAGAACACAAGAATATACAAGCATGCATTCCATTGTGTGTCAGAACACTAACACCATCAGACGTCATGTAGTTAGCTCTGGAGGCTCCATAACCTCCAGAAGGAGGGAATCCTCCCCGACTCGTTCTACGAAGCCAGTATCACCTTGATAACAAAGCCAGGAAAGGACACAGCAGATAAAACTGTAGACTGATATCCTTTATGAAAATAGATGCAGAGTCCTCAGTGAAATAGATAGTAGCAAACTGAATTCAACAGCACCTCAAGAAAAGACTTACATACTCTGAGGGAGAAATTAGAGCATTGTTACATATGGAGACCCTTCTTTGCTAAAGAGCACAATGCTATTATTATATCTTAAAATTGACACCAGTTCCTTATCATCATCCCATGTTTCATCAGGAATTAAGTTCTCCTGATTGTCTCACTATTTTTCTTATTATTATGTATTCATATACTAGTATCATTTTGTTTTAGTGGTAGAATTCAATGAGCTAATTATAAAATAGAGTTAGTTTCCTCTCCCTTCTCTTCTTTTTCAGGGTTTTAGTTTGCTTTGTTTTTTACATGTTAAGTAAATAGACTAACTTAGGGAAACCTGGCATTTTTATGACATTAAAGCTTTTTGTCCACCTGTCTGAGAACACATGCGTCTATTTGTTCAGGTTTGCTTTTGTGATCAGAAAGGAATGTCCTATATAGTGCATTTCTCACACGTAGGTTTTAGACATTTCTTATTCCTAAGTTCTTGTTATATTTTTGTTTTGAATTTTTTTTGATCATCGTAAGTGGGTCTTCTCTTTCATCTCCAAATGGATTTGTATCATATCATTGCATTTGGAAAGTGAAAAAGCTCAAAAGTGCTATTGTTCTTGCAGTTAGTTCAGAGGAAGTTCCCGGTAGAATATGTCCATTTTTGATATATCTCTTAAAAAGTAGAATGAATATTTTAATTTAATTGTATGTGAAAGGCTATAATCCAAGACTTTGTTAAAGTAAGATTTAGGAAGAGAAATAGAAAGTTGTCATTCGATGTTTTGAAGAAAGATCAAAACATAACTTTCCTGGTTAAAAAATAAGAAATCCTATTTTCTACTGCAAACCCTCTGTCAAAGTTTATCCAATAAGTGAAGCAAATTTCCTGAGGAGTCTGGCTGGTTCCCTTGGTTATTTATGTGAAGTAATAACCAGTATAAAAGTTTACCTTGTGTGCTAAGTGTGTTCCACACGCCTGTGCCCTTTACACCATTTAGCTGAGCACACACTGCGGATTCTCTGGGCTTCGGATTCTCCACCAACATTCATTTTTCACTCTCCACAGCAAATTTTCAAAATATTTACTTTCAAGTAAAATGCTCTTTCCCTTTCACTATTGCTGCTGCATTTCTGATTTATCTAGGAATATATTTCACAGAAGAATATGGTCTTAGCAACCTCTGTGTTCAGTCTTAACTTTTTCACCAAAAGTTGAATTAAAGGGAAGTGGGAGGAGAATGTACCTCATCTTCTATGAAACCCCAAAAAGCCATTTCAGAAATTACTGGCAAAGAGGCTTCATGCTCAGAGAATACCCACTCCTGTTCCAGCACGGTGCTCAGAGGGAAGCTGAGGGCAGCTTCACCAAAGCTGGCTTGTACTCCTTTGCTTTTTATTTTACTTGTGATAGCACGTTCTCCCTCAACAACTAATAAAATTTATTTGGTTTGGAAAGTTATGTCTACTAATCCATAGGGGACAGACTGTCCAGAAATACTGGGTGGTCTTCAGCGTGTCCAAGTCCTATGGCTTCAGCTCAGCAAGTTCCCCAAGCAGTGGCGTAAGAGCTGGAGGCTTTCCATGGATACTTTCCCATAGACAGAACATCCCAGCCACATGTTGACACAGGGAGGCTGATCCAATCAATCAGTGCAAATTACCGCCCCACGCCCAATGTCCCCTTCCCCCAGCCCCTTGAACAGTTCCCCAAATGTGCTGCGTGGTCATTTAGAAACCACATACTTTCTTTGACCAGTGTGCCCTGCCCTGTGTTTAGCTTTCCAACTATTTGCTTACCACAGTACACCAGTGCAATTTCATCTGTTTTGTAATTGGCTGGGTGTCTTTGGTGTTGGCTTCCAAATGCAGTCATGTACTTTTAGAAATGGGCTGCCTGTCTTCTTTTAAACAGCAGATGCTTGCCCTCTCTGTGGTTTAGATAACCTAAAGGAACTTTTTAATTTCTTGGCCTAAGCGTCAAATCTAACTTCTCATGTCTGTCTCTGGGGTTGCCGTCATAGCCACCTGCAGGCTGCGGATTGCATAAAACCTTCCTGGGAGGGCTGCTGAGGTCCTCTTGTAAGTATACTGGAGTAGAAGTAATTAAGCATGCCTTTGTCCTCTGAGGTCACCCAAATTCATTGCTGAAAAAATATTGAGAAGTTTGAAGACTGGATGGAGAACTTTTTCTACATACCCAAATGAATAAGCCAATGAACAAATGAAAGAATGAATATAGGAGTGAAATATTGTGTTATAATAAGAAATATATACAGTATTTGGTCTTCACCTAAGCTTTTAAAACCCTCGGAATTTCCTTAGTGATAGGATTGAAAGGAGCATTTTTTATTGTTTCTAATAAGTCTCTTTCCACCTCACTTGGGTTTAGATTAATGAGGTGACCCTTCAGAGACCCCCCAGAGAGCTTCAGGTTAGGAGCTGCTAGCCAGAGGAACCAACCATGTGAATAAAGCATTGGAATTTTTAGTACCCCCCACCCCAGGCTTGACCCAGTTAATAGTGGCCAGTGACTTAATCAATTGTTAACTACATGATGAAGCCGCCATGCAAACTCCTAAACTACAGGGTTCAAAGAGCTTCTGGTTTGTTCACAGCATGGTGCTGGGAGGGTGGTATACCTGGAGACGGCTTGGGAAACCCTCAGTCCTTTTACCGATACCTGGCCCTATGCATTCTTCCATTTGGCTGTACCTGACTTGTTTGTATTCTTTAGAGCAAACTAGTAATAGTAAGTATGTGTCTTGCCTAGTTCTATGAGCCATTCTAGCAAGTTATCAAACTCAAGAGGGGTTGGTGGGAACCTCTGATTAACAGTTAGATGAATGAGGGCCCAAACTTAAGACTAGCATCTGATGTGGGGCAGTCTAGTGGGACTGAGCTCTTAACCTCTGGGGTCTGTGTCAGAATTGAATTGAATCTTTGGACACCCAATTGGTGTCTAGGGAATTGGAGAATTGGTTGGTATGGAGCAGGTGTCCTCAAACTATGGCCCACGGGCCACATGGAGCCTGCCTAGGACATTTATCTGGCCCGCTGGGTGTTTTTGCCACCACTGCCTGTCCTGCTTAGCAACTGACACGTCCCAGGGCCCACAGTCTGGCCCTCCAGCAGTCTGAGGGACAGTGAACTAGTCCCCTGTTTAGAAAGTTGGAGGACCTCTGAACTGTGGAGGGAAAAAAGCCCCACATAGTTGGTGTGAGAAATGCTCAGTGAGTAGAAAATAGCTCACAGTAGTAGGAATGATTGGCCAACCAACTAACCTCATGGGGTAGCTCCACGTGTTAAATAGGGAGACCATAGAACTTATAATCTAGACCCTAACACTTTTGCAAGTTAGAGGGGATTTCTTTTATGATTATGACGGGATACCAAACATAAACTTGGCCTGGGCAAACTAGATGTATATTCCCCCTAAGTTTTTTTTTTTTTTTTTTTTTTTTTTTTAGAGACAGAGT
>NW_003852401.1:45387624-45413279 GCF_000181295.1 Otolemur garnettii
TGGGCTCAAGCGAGTCTCCTGCCTCCGCCTCCCAAGCAGCTGGGACCACAGGCGCCCGCCACAACGCCCGGCCATTTTTTGGTTGCAGCTGTCATCGTTGTTCGGTGGGTCCGGGCTGGGGACTCGAACCCGCCACCCTAGGTGCACGTGGCTGGCGCCCCAGCCGGCTGAGCTATAGGCGCCGAGCCAAGAGGGGGGTTTTTGATACACGTATGAATTGTATAATGATGAAGTCAGGGCTGTTAGTGTACCCATCACCTGAGTAGTATACATTGTACCTTATAGGTGATTTTTGGTATCTCATCTGCCTCCCACATTCCCCCGTTCTGAGTCTCCAATGTCTTATTATTCCACTCTGTATGGCCACATGTATGATGAGAGAGTACTTGGGGTATTTGTTTGCTTATTCCTGAGATATTTCACTTAGGCTGATGCCATCCAGTTCCATCCAAGTTGCTATGAAAGACATTATTTCATTCTTTTTATGGCTGAGTAGTACTCCATGGCATGTGCATGCATACACATAATCCCACCATATATATATATGCCACATTCTCTTTATCAGTTGATGAGCACTTAAATTGATTCCATATCTTTGCAATTGTGAATTGTGCTCCAATAAACATGAGTGTGTGTGTCTTTTTGATACAGTGACTTCTTTTCATTTTGGTAGATACTTTGTAGTAGAATTTCAAATGGTAGGTCTACTTTTAGTTCTTGGATAAATCTCCATACTGTTTTCCATAGAAGTGGTACTAACTTACATTGCTTTCAATAGTGTATAAATGTTCCCTATTAACTGATTATTTTTTTTTTTTTATTTTTTATTATTTATTTATTTACTGAGACAGAGTCTCAAGCCGTTGCCCTGGGTACAGTGCAGTGGCATCACAGCTCACAGCAACCTCCAACTCTTGGGCTTGAGTGATTTCCTTGCCTGAGTTTCCCAAGTAGCTGTGACTACAAGTGCCCGTCTGGCTACTTTTTGGTTGTAGTTGTGATTTGTTTGGCAGGCCCTGGGCTAGATTTGAACCCACCAGCTCTGGTGTATGTGGCTGGCACCCTAGCTGCTTTTTTAGTAATGGCCATTCTGACATGGATAAGGTGGTATCTCATTGTGATTTTAATTTGCATCTCTCCAATGATAAGTGATGTAGAACATTTTTCATATTTTTTTGCCATTTGTATATCTAATTTTGAAAAATGTCTGTTCATGTCTTTTGCCCACTTTTTAATGGGGTTGTTTTTTTTCTTGCTGATTTGTTTGAGTTTCTTATAGATTCTGGATATTAATCCTTCGCTGGATGTATAGTTTGTGAACATTTATTCTTGTTCTATAAGTTGTCTATTTATTCTGTTATTTATTTTGCCTTTCAGAGACTTTTTAGCTTAGTCTTTTGTTTTCATTGTATTTACTTTGGGGATCTTTGTTATAAATATTTGCATAGGCTAACGTCCAGAAGAGTTTTTCCTGTTTTCTTAGAGAATTTTTATGGTGTCAGATTTTACATTTAATTTTTAGTCCATCTCATTTTAATTTTTGTGTATGATGAAAGGCATCCAGTTTCATTCTTCTGTGTGTGGCAATCCAGTTTTCCCAGCATGATTTATCATATACAGTGTCCTTTCCCTAGCTGTATGTTTTTGTCTGCTTTGTTCAAGATGAGCTGGTTGTAGGTATGTGGTTTCATTTCTGGGTTTTCTATTCTGTTTGATTGATCTGCATGTCTACTTTTACACCAGTACCATACTGTTTTGACTGCTAAAGCTTTGTAGTATAATTTGAAGCTGGGTAAGATAAAACCTTCAGATTTGTTCTTTTTGCTTAGGATTCTTTGGCTATTTATGTTCCCTTTTTATTTCATATGCAATTTGGGATTTTTTTCTAGTTCTGTGAAAAATGGCATTGCTATTTGATAGGAATTACATTGAATCTGTAAATCACTTTGGCCAGAATGGACATTTTAACAACATTTATTCTTCCAGGCAATGCCTGTGGCTCAGTGAGTAGGGCGCTGGCCCCATATACCGAGGGTGGCAGGTTCAAACCTAGCCCTGGCCAAACTGCAACAAAAAATAGTTAGGTGTTGTGGCAGGCACCTGTAATCCCAGCTACTCGAGAGACTGAGGCAAGAGAATTGCCTAAGCCCAAGAGCTGGAGGTTGCCATGAGCTGTGATGTCATGGCACTCTACCAAGGGCAACAAAGTGAGACTCTGTCTCTAAAAACAAACAAACAAACAAAAACAATATTTATTCTTCCAGTTCGTGAGCATGGGATGTTTTTCCGTTTGTGTCATCAATGATTTCTTTTATCAATGTTTTGTAGTTCTCCTTGTAGAGATTTTTTACTTCTTTGATTAACTGTATTTCTAGGTATCTTATTTTCTTTGCGGCTATTGAAAATGATACTAAGTTCTTGATTTGTTTCTTAGCTTAGCTGTTATTAATGTATAGGAATGCTACTTATTTATGTATATTAATTTTGTAATCTGAGACTTTACTGAATTTATTCTAGGGGTCTGTTGGAGGAGTCTTTAGGGCAGTGGTTCTCAACCTTACTAATGCCTCCTAATGCATTAGGAGGACCCTTTTAATACAGTTCCTCATGTTGTGGTGACCCCCAACCATAAAATTATTTTCGTTGCTACTTCATAACTTTAATTTTGCTACTGTTATGAATTGTAATGTAAGTATCTGATATGCAGGGTGTATTTTCATTGTTACAAAGGGGTCGCGACCCACAGGTTGAGAACCACTTCTTTAGGGTTTTCAAGATAATAAGCAAACAGGGATACTTTTACCTCCCTTTTTCTGATTTGTATGCCTGTTAGTTCCTTCTCTTGCCTCATTGCTCTGGCTAGGATTTCCATTGTTATGTTGAACTTCTCTACTACTGTGCTGAATAGAAGTGGTAAAAGTGGCATCCTTGTCTTGTTCCAGTTCTTAGGGGAAATGCTTTCAACTTTACCTCATTCAGAATGGTATTGGCTGTGGGTTTCTCCTATATGGCTTTTATAATTTGAGTTATATTCTCTATGTGCCCAATTTGTCAAGAGTTTTTATCATGAAAGGGTGCCAGATTTTGTCAGGTTTTTTTTTATGCATCTATTGAGATAATCATATGGTTTTTGTTTTTAATTTTATTTATGAAATGAATCACATTTGTTAATTTAACATGTGTTGAAACAGCCTTACATCCTTAGTATGAAACTCACTTGATTATGGTGAATTATTTTTTTGATGTGCTGCTGGATTCTTTTTACTACCATGTTTCCCCCAAAATAAGACACTGTCTTATATTTATTTTTTCTTAAGAAGACACACTAGGGCTTATTTTCAGGGGATGTCTTGTTTTTATTAAGTATAATACAACAATCTACATTTATTCAAATACAGTTAAGTCATCTTTTTCTGGAACCTAACAGGGGGAGCCGACCTTGTTGGTGGGGCTGGCGCTAGTGATGCATTAACTCCTTTCCCCAAGCCATTTACACGAGAACAATATGCCTGTGACCCATGGTTACCACACATTCACCCACACAAGTGCAAATGGCTGGGAGAAAGGAGTTGTGGCAGATAAAAGATATTCCAGTCTTCCTTACCGCTCAACGCTGAAATGCAGGGCGTGGCTATGCAAATATGCTGCAGAGCCACACCCATCACTAGGTCTTATTATGGGATAGGGCTTATATTTAACAAATGCATAGAAATCCTGCTAGGGCTTATTTTGGGGGGTAGGTCTTATTTTTGGGGAAACATGGTAGTACTTTGTTGAGAAAAATCAGACATTTAAATGTTGTGAAATAGGCTCTGCACCTGTACCTCAAGTGGCTAAGGCACCAGCCACATACACCAGAGCTGGCCAGTTTGAATCCAGCCCAGGCCCACCAAACAACAATGACAACTACAACCAAAAAATATCTTAGCGCTGTGGTGGGTGCCTGTAATCCTAGCTACGTGGGAGGCTGAGGCAAGAGAATCACTTAAGCCCAAAGAGTTGGAGGTTGCTGTGAGCTGTGATGTCACAGCACTCTATCCAGGGTGACAGCTTGAGATTCTGTCTCAAAATAAAAAAATAAATAAAAAATAAATGTTGTGGAATAATACAGGTGAATGTTTAAGTGAAGAAAGGTTATACCAAGGACAGAAAGGTAGCAAAGAGTTAATAGTAAATAAAGTTCCCATTTCTGTTTATCCATTGATTGAGACTTCCTGACATCCCGCACTCCCTGTTTTTTTTTTTAACCTTAATAAGTTATGATCACAAAATGAGTCATTGAACAAGATTACTTTTCAAATAAAAATCTGCTAGTAGTGATTTGTAATAATTAGAAATTCTAGTTTGGGTTTGGACCTTTCTTCTGCTGGTGTTTTTTGTACTTTGCTTTGAGAAATGGGTTTCTTTACACAAAGAAATGATGATGGTACTATTTCCTCTACTTTGATATATTTCTTAGATCAGGTTCTCATGTAAATATGCCCTTAGGATGTAATAGAGAGTACTCTTCCCAGTTCCTTGGATTGAAGCAATTCTCCAAAAAAATTGGTCTCAGGGTTTTTTGGTTTCTGTAGTAGTCCAAATAGCCTTTGTGCTCTTCCTGGTTTGAAAAGGTGGACAGAAGTCCCACCCCCTCTCTGCTGCTCAGACAGGTTTAGAACACACCTTCTCAGACTGGCATCTCTCGCATCAGGAACATTTCTTGCAAATCATTTAATTCCACATTCTGGTTTTTTATTGTAGCTATAAAAAAACATTTGGAACCAAAATTATTTAATAAGCAGCCAGACCGATTTCTTTAACTACTATCTTTTTTTTGAAAGGGATGGGGACAAATAATTGCCTCACTAAATTGATTATTTGTGGAAAATTTTTTAACATATCAAGGCGGCATCTGTCTGGAAGAGTCTAATAGCAAGAAGTATTAAAGCAGGAAAGAGGGTCCTGTCCATTGCTTCACGTTAGAAACTGTCAGTAAAAATCAGATGTTCTATCTGACAGCACTGACTGGAGCCCATTCCTCATTATTTTAAAGGGGAAAGTTATAATGTATTACACATAAGCACCGAGTGCCCTACCAATTTCCTAAAACATATTTATAATACAGAAAACTCGTTGTGATTATTAGGTGGGAATTTGAGAGAGCCAAGTTTTTATCTTATTCTGTTTTTCTTGAATTCATCATTTTGATCAATTCCAGACAGATGGATGGAACAAATATAGTACAGAGAAAGGACAACCTTAGAGTTTCTATGACTAACACATGTTGAACAGAATGAAATTTGTCAGTGTCCCTAAAAACATTTTGTTTTTGTTTTTTTTTAACTTTACTGGCTCCTTAAAAATTTTCACAAAACTTATATTCATTTTATGCCAAACAATATAATACAGGGATATGTACAGGAAGTGTTCATTATCTTCCCCTTATCAACCTTCATTATTCTGGATACCACATCTTATATTTTTGCAAACATATAGAAATCTATATAAAACAACTCTCTCTCTTTTTAAAGTAGCTTTGAAAATAAAAAGATGCACACCACATGCATCACTTTGGAACATGTTTTTTAACCAACATGTCTTAGATGTTCCTTACAGGATATAGATCCAGCTCTTTTTTAAAACTTGGGAACGTATCCTATGATATGAATGGAGGACACCTAGTTCTGCTGCCCCCTCAGATGTACATTGCAGTTGTTTCTAATTTTGGCTTTGGGATATTGCTGCAATACATGTCTTCATGCTTCTATTTCTGCCAGACAGATTCACAAAAGTGTAATTATTAAGACAAGGGACATGTGTGTTTTACATTTTCTCAGAATTATGAAGCCACTCCCTGCCCCACCTGCAGAACACCACTCAGCGTTGGGTGTTCCCACTTTTTTCAGCATTTGCAGTGTAAGGGGAAAATGATATGGCCCTGCTGTGTTTGCCTTGCTTTACTATTAATTACGTTGAAGATCTGTATATTTTTAGGCCATTTGCATTTATTTTTCTTGTGGTCCACCTTTTTTATTTCAAAAACGACCTGATGCACATGAAGAGCAATGTATATAATACGAATGAATTGGCCCAACCAAACTGTGCTATGCAAGCATATTAAGATCGTACTGCCTTAGCGATTTCTTCATCCAAGAGTGATGATGAAGAGTTAAGTCACTGATGCTTCAGAGAAAAATAGATTTAATTGATAATAGATGATTCAAATATTAAACGTGCATTCATAAATTTAATCATTTACGGAAGTTAGTAGAATGTGCTGTGAAGCAACTCTCTAATTTTTAAAAACCTTTAATATACGCATTTTTCAAACTGTTCCTGAGACTACAACAAAAGCATCGTGCACTTACTGGCTTGAGTGTGACTCTGACAAGTGACGGTGTAACCATGCCACACCTTCCAGTTCCCATATTTGTTGGAGCTGACCTGTTTGCACGACAGATTGGTATCTAGCACTACAGCACATCTCTCCTCACCGTGACCTGATGGAGTAAATGGCATCCACTGTATCATGGCTGTTAAGGGCATTAGGATACTGTACTGGCTGAGGAACTTTCACGAAAGTGAAATGCTTTTCTATTAATGTGTATGTTTATTTTATGTGGATCTTGAACAAAGACAAGGTCTAATGAAACAGGGCAGAAGATGGCGCTGAGTGAGAGGGACGAGCCACTGAGCAGCCGGCTCTCTGTGATTGAAGCTAAGAGTACCCTCTCCCCTCCCAAGGGGTGTGGGAGATGGGGAGATGGGGGAAGGAACCCTGCTAGAGGGTCGCAGACACTTAAAGCTCATGGTGCAAATGTGAGACCAGAAAGAGGCTCTGAGGAGGCTTGCTCCCCACCTTGCTGCCTGCTCCTTCACAGCCCCCCCATTCCCCCCATTCCTCAGGTACTTCCCTACTCCTCTTGTGCCAGGGTCAATCCAGGACAAGATCTGCAGGAATTGATCTGAGCAAGAAGAAAAAGCAAAAGCATTGGCAGCTGCATCTCTGGCTCCCCTGCTTTGCCTCTTCCTGCTGCTGGACCCAATCTTTGGGCCTCACACCAGCTCTGCAGAAAAATGGCCCAAGAGTTGTGGTGAAGGGACAATCAGCAAAGGGGTTCTTACTAGGTGCTGGGGAGCCTTTGCCCCAGCTCTGGTTTTCCTTATTAGTAGCAGTAAGCATCTGTGGCAGAGCCTTGGAAGCACCCTGCTGTCTGGAACGCATAGGTAAAGAGCAGCAGGCCCTGGGGGTGTCTCCCTGGCATCCCAGAGCCACTACACGGGCTCAGAGTAAAGGGGTAGTAGAGCCCAAATCCACTGACAGAGAAGGACCTCCAAATATACTATTCCTGTAGAAACATACCTGCACGAAAAGGTTCTGTGAATAGAGTTTCCCACTTAAAATCCACTATGCATCAACTAGGCCATAACCACTGTATAGGAAATTGTTTTGTTTTTTTTTTGAGACAGAGCCTCAAGCTGTCCCCCTGAGTAGAGTGCTGTGGCATCACAGCTCACAGCAACCTCCAACTCCTGGGCTCAAGCGAGTCTCCTGCCTCAGCCTCCCAAGTAGCTGGGACCACAGGCATCCGCCACAATGCCTGGCTATTTTTTTGTTGTTGCAGCCATCATTGCTCTTTGGCAGGCCTGGGCTGGATTCGAACCCGCCACCTTAGGTGTATGTGGCTGGCGCCTTAGCCACTTGAGCCACAGGCGCCGAGCCAAAATTGTTCGTAAAAATATTTAACTTGCAAGCTGCAAGTTTATAAATATGGTTATTGAATACTTACTGTGTGACAAACACTGTGCTAATCATTGTGTGTGTGCTAACTGCATTTTATCTTTACAACAGCTCTATGAAAGAGGTAGGCCCATTTTACGGATGAATAAACTGGAGTTTAGAGGTTAAGTAACTTTTGGAAGTCCCACAATTGGTAGGCGGTAGCTGTAAGACTCAAACTTAGATTTGATTCCATACTTTAAACCATGATGATGTGATTTCAAATGTAACTATTTCTTAAAGTTAGGGACTGATAACGCAAGGCTGTTTTCCATCTCATTTTTATCACTCTCTTTTTCTTCTATGACTGTATTTGCTTATTCCTTTTGAAGACAGTTTTTTTTCTGGGCATTTCTCTGGTTTCTGAACGTTGAGTTGAAGTGGAAGCATATTCACATTATTTTGCAAATGAGCACTTGGTAAATATTCACTGATACTATAAATATTAACTGCTGCTTTGACCACACTGAGAAGAAGTTTCACAAATTGGATTAGTAATTGCATTTTGAACTTTCTTAATCTTTTTTCAGTAATCCATTTCTATTTAACATTTTATTTCTTGCTGAAAGGAAGAAGATTTCTCTTCGCACGTCAGCTATAGTCTGCCTCTGGCTTCGGCACCTTCCGAGCCTTGAAAAAGCAACGCTGCATCTTTTTGAAAAGCTAATCTCCAGTGAGAGAAATTGTCTGAGAAGGATGGAATGCTTTATAAAAGATTCATCACTGGTATGTGCTGCGCTTTGAAGAGAAAAATACTTAAAGGAGATGGTGGGAATCATTTCTTTTAGTCAAAGAACAAAAACAAGGGAGAAGATAGAAAGAAAAGCACAATTGGAACCTTTAAAAATAATTGTATATTTACATTTTATTTTAAAAATACTGACATGGGGGGCTTTTCTTCATGCTTGAGGCATGCAGGGAGAGATTTGAAATTTACTTCATTGGTGTACCAAATGTTCCATATTCACAAGAGTTGATGTTTGGATAGCACACGTTTTGAAAACAGTATTTTGGGCCAAGTGCAGTGGCTCAAGCCTGTAATCCTGACACTCTGGGAGGCCAAAGCTGGTGGACTGCTTGAGCTCAGGAGTTTGACACCAGCCTGAGCAAGAGTAAGACCTTATCTCTACTAAAAATAGAAAAAAGAAGCTGAGTGTTGTGAGGGGGCCCATAGTCCCAGCTGCTGGGAGGCTGAGACAAGAGGATCACTTGAGCCCAAAAGTTTGAAATTGCTGTGAGCTATGACTGCACAGCATTCTACCCCAGGGCAACAGAAGGAGACTCTGTCTCAAACAAATAAATCAATAAAATAAAAACAGTATTTTGTATTTAAGCATGAAAAGAAAATTATTAGAAATGAAGATCTTATGGATTAGAGGAGATATCAATTAACAAAAACATTCAAAAAGTAAACTTTTAGCTCTTTAGTAGAGGAAAAATAAAACACTCCAAAGAAACAAAACCAAACACCAGAAAAATGGTTAAAGCAACAAAACTAAGACCTCTGTAAGTCTTCTTTTGGTGTGAAGCTGCCTGCCTTGAAACCTCCCCTGCACAGCAGCTCGGGGGCCCCTGGACCCTCAGGGCTGTGAAGTTGGGCGGGAGATCTGTATGGGCCTCCCTTGCCTGGCCCATTGTCAGGCAGAGCTCAGAGCCTGCCTGGTGAGGTATTTTCCTTCTGTGGAATTTGAGCACATTTTTATAAAAACCAATGCACCCGAAAAAAAAATTCAAAAAATTACAGGTGCCCTGGGCTCCCAGGGTCTGTTTTCCAGAAATGTCAGGGAACTTTGCCATGTTTTCCCAGTAGCTTTTGTAGTCTGCAGGGATTTGGCACAGAGATCATCTTCCTGTTGTACAGATGGAGGAAGGGAGTTGAGAGAGCCACGGTGAACAACCTGGTCTTCAGTGGGTGGCCAGGACACAGGGAAGAAGAGCGTGTTCTCCTCTCAGCTCGTCTTCCGCTGAGCTTGAGGAAGGCTCTGCGGCTGTCCTGAGTTCACACGACCCACATCTCCCAGGCACCTTCCACTTGTTTATTCACTTGGAACTTCCTGTGTTCATTCCCTTTCAGGTTGGAGGCTGTGTAATGGAACACTAATTGAACTAGTTGCCTTCTTCCTCCATCCTGTTTTTCTCCACCAGGGCCTTGTCTGGCCTCCCCCTTGTTTCACGGCCTCTCTCTGCCTCGTGTTCTGGGGCCTCCCAGGTGAATGTGGTTAGTGTGGCAGTGGGAACAGCCACGCTGCTTTCACCTTTGCGTTAGGCAGCACAGCCTGAACCCACTGATCTAACGTTTATAATGTTTGATAGAAAAATAAGAGAAATAAGGCAGATACATATTAATATTGAGAGAGCCCAAAGAGGGTATTGTTTAAGGATAATTACTACCTGACCTCACTGTCCAAAAGAATTGTACATTAAGGCAAGAAATAGGAATGTACCTTATTTAACAATAATTACATTACAATTAAAAATAAAAACTTTAGAAGCCCTCTGGCAACTCATTCCAAGTGATTAAAGGTAATAAATTACCTTTATTGTCTGGTAAAAGTCTTTATTTCTAACTTAAATGTGCATGCTATAATTTAAGTTTATTTTCTGTGCTCCTTTTTCAGTGGCAAAATATATTAACTGTGCTACTTGCCTGCTCCCAGGGTGCTTATAAAATTTGAGTCTTTTCCCCATTGAAAAATTCCAGTCCTGTTGCCTTTTCTGCAACCTTTCCTTGATACTTGTGGTTCTTCTCTGAACCTTCTCCATGTCCTTTTCACTTGTGGCCCTCAGGCCTGAGCAGCACTAGTGATAGTGAGCACAGCGGGAAAGAGAGACAGGAGCCCTCCCGTCAGACAGCACGCTGTGCAACATGCAGGATGCAGTTTGTCCTTTACAGTAATCTCCCTCCAGTCAAACAGCTTTGTAGTCAGTTGATTTACAAAAGTTTTTATCAGGATCATGTGTGTAGAGATTCAGCGCTTCCATTGTGGTTAAAGGGGGATTCTAGAGGGTGTTATTTGGTTTAATTTATTGTGGCGTTGGCAGGATGTGACCTCTCTGTGCCTTATGGTTCCAGGAGGTAATTACAACACAGACAATGAGCTGGAAGCCCCTGATTGGTAAGGGCTATTCTCCTCCAGCATCTTGGGCCCACGGTGCCAGAAAGCAAAGCAGCCTGGAATCAGCCTGTGACGTGGCTGAGTGATTACAGGGTAACCCGAAGAACCTGCTTCCTAATTGCATCATCTGATTCCTTTATCGCAGTGCAGCATCTTGGTGCAGTGACAGGACTGTACCGGACTATCAGAGCGATCTCTAGGACTCAGATAGCACGAACCGCTGTGCTTTGCTCCAGGAGAAACCTGATGCCTATTACATTAGGGTTGGATTCTGAGAGTAATTAAAGTGTGATGGTCTATATAACTTGTGTTTTATATAGAGCACTGTTAATTATATGTCTGTCTCTTGGGACTATCCAGAATGAGTCCTGGAAATTCTATAGTTACCAAAATGTAACAAAAACAAAAGATAAAAGTGTGGTACAGGTTGTACAAAGTAAAATGACCTCCCTAAATGATCTTGGGACTCATAGGCCTGGTATTTTCTATTAAGACTATGAATAATAAGGGACTAGTGTAATATCACCTGAATATCTCTCTCTCTCTATATATATGTATATATATACATACATATACATATATATATACATAGCATTTGACTTCTAAAATACAAGTTTTCAAAACCTGTTTCCTTTTGAGGCTTCCCCTTTGCCTTCCATGGGCTAGACTGCTCTCGAGCACATGGCTGCCTGCCCCATTCGGTGACTCCTGAATCAAATGAAGTATTAACCCTAGTTTGTCATCTACTGTACAGACTGAAACTTTGGTTCACTTTCATCAAAAGCAAATGATCCTGTGTTTCCTTTGACAGTGCAGGCCCTCAGAGACCACAATCCATAACTTCAGACCTGACCTTAAAAACTGATGTCACTGGAAGCAGTGAAAGCCATTTGCTAATTATGCATCTTTCTTGGCACCATTCGGTTTCCCAAGGCTGGCTCTGAATCAGAAGGACGTTATGTTTTTCGGTTACAATTCTGTTTGCGGAGCCCAGAAAGCTATTGTTTGGATTCCACATTTGAATGAAAAGTGCTGGTGGGTGGCAGGGTGGCACTGTGCTTGGTTGCTGAGCTGCATGCCGGAGCAGGGAGGTACCCTGGTTCCCATGCCCTCCTAGCCGTTCTTCCGCTTGCTGACCCCACCCGCCACTGCCACTGCATCCAAAGGAGCTGCTCCCCTCACCTTCCCAGGCAGATCTGCCCCAAGAGAAAAGAGGACAGAGGAGGTGTGCTGGGGAGGCACCAAGGAGGCAGGATTGTTTCTGTTTCACTTAGATTTTATTTTATTTTATTTTTGCAGTTTTTGGCTGGGGCTGGGTTTAAACCCACCACCTCCGATATATGGGGCCAGCACCCTACTCCTTTGAATCGCAGGTGCTGCCTAATTTTATTTTTTTAAGTTTTTTTAAAATTTCCTATTAATGTGAAGGTACAATTAGGTTACAATGTTTGAATGTTTCACTTAGATTTTAAATCAGAGAATACTTCTGTTTATCTTTCCCACCTAAGAGTCTTCATAGCTCAATTTAAAGTGCATAAGAGAGTAAGAGTAAAACGTAGCCAAGTACCTCAGTGTCCTCCTCCATGTGAGATTGGATGCCTTCTTTTCCTCATTCTCCAGATAGCAATCGTAGCCTTCAAAATGAAATGGAAACTTCCTTACACAAAATCCCAATGTACAGTTTCTCCTTAGTAAAATGCTGTACTGAAGAATTAACTACATATCCTGGATAATGTTGTCAGTTTTCTGCGCTTGAATAGCTTTTCACAAATGTTCCAGGGTTTTCTTTTTTTCATTAGCAGTCTTTTTAGCACTTCCTTTTTGAGCTCTTTAGTATGGTGAATGTAATTTAAGAGCGGAGATAGATAATTCAGCAGTGGTGTTGTAGGAGGGTGTGGTGGCCCCTTATGTCTCTGGCTAAACGCTGAAAGGTCTGTATCTTGGACTGTGATTGCACTTTCCAGTGTTGGCCTCAAGGGGGCACCAGATCCCCCAACATTATCTCTATAGAGAAAGAGGCCCAGATGGCAAGTTCTGTTGTCACTGTTGGGGGTGCAGAGCTTTGCAACCAGTCAGAGGTGAAAAAACCCAAAACAGAGCAGGAGTGGAGCTGGAGAGGAAGGGTCATTGCCACTTGGGCTGATTTGAGAAGCATCAGGGGACCCAGGAGCTTTCTTCCTGCTCAGGCTCTACGAGCTAAACTACAGAGAGGCTGCTGGGCATAGCTAGGAGAGGACTTCAGACTTCGGGGGTTTTGTCCTTCATCCAGAGCTGGGCATCCCTGTGCCTTCCCATGACTGCCTCCCACTTACGTGTCCGAACACTCGGAGCACGTGTAAATTTAAAACGCAAAAGTACATTTGGTACTTGTTAAGTTCTTAAGCCCAGGAATGACAGATTTATCACTAATTAAACAATAATTGCATTATGGAGTACTGAAAAAGTTGCTTGTGTATAAACAACATCTGGTAAAGATTAAAAAGAAAGAATAATTTTTCCAAGCTCAAATTTGTTGAAAGAAACCTGAATGTTTTAAAACAAAATAGATCCTATGTTAAAGGGATATTTAGAGTCTAATGTTTAGTATTTTTAAAATAGAAAAGAAGAAAATGGCATAATAAAAAATGTGTGTTTATAAAAGTACCTCATTTTACATGATAGATGTGAAGGTTTTTTTTTTTTTTTTGAGACGGAGCCTCAAGCTGGTCCCCTGGGTAGAGTGCCATGGCATCACGCTCACAGCAACCTCCAACTCCTGGGCTCAAGTGAGTCTCCTGCCTCAGCCTCCCAAGTAGCTGGGACCACAGGCGCCTGCCATAATGCCTGGCCTTTTTTTTTTTTTGGTTGCAGCCATCATTGTTGTTTGGCGGGCCCGGGCTGGGTATTCGAACCCACCACCTTAGGTGTATGTGGCTGGCGCCTTAGCCGCTTGAGCCACAGGTGCCAAGCCAGATGTGAAGGTTTTATAGAAGTAGATTTTTTTAAAAAAATCATTTTTAACTCAATAAAGTAGTTTACTATTGAAATGAATCTTATGGAGAATCTTCTTTTTAAGAAGAAAGTTATTTTGTGGTGAATATAGTCACCCTTTTAAGTTATATACATACACTAATGAGAAGGACTTCTCACCTGCCCAGAGAAGAGTGCTTCAGAAGAGCCAGTTTACACAGGCAGGATTGCCCAGCTGATGGGCACATTGGAGGAAAAACTTGTTATCAGTTGATTTCTTCAAATGACCATTTCCTGAATAAAATATTTAAACTACATTAAAATAGATTGTGAAGGAGAATTATTCCAGGCTTAATGAACTTCACCTTCTAATTTGCTATTCTTTATTTTTAAGGAAAAGAAAGGGCGATAGAGGAAAAGGACTGGAGAATTTTTTCTGTTCTTCATTGCCTTTTCATTTTTTCTAAGAGACATTAACTTTTGTCTGTGAATTATCTTAAATTCTAGTATAATTTACCTTTCTAGTTTTCCTTTACACACTCTTTCCCTACACCCCCCACCCCCCCAAATCGAAAAGTGAAAAAAAATTTCTTCTTTAAAAAAAAAAAAATATATATATATATATATTTCTTCCTGAGAATTTTGTTCCATGTGTTCTCAGACCTCTTTCAAATTGAAAGTGGCTTGTACTAATCATTGATGAAAATAACAGCTTAAGCAAACATCAAGGACAGAGCTCAAGAATCAATGTTGTTTGCACAATTCATGGTGCAGAATGACAAGCTGGCCTGTCCTTTGCTTCTCCTCCAAAATACAGTAGTAGAGAACTTGTCGTACATTTATTTCATGTTGACTTTGTCTTGTTTTGCTGAGGGATGGGAACAGACTGCTTTTCTAGGTGGAGAGGAGGTACACAGTACAGTTTTGGGTAGCCGCTTGGGGGAGATTGGAGGGAGAGCTCCTCTTCAGCTGAAGGGAATGTACACCCAACAGGATGATCTGATCTTTGAGTGAAGGAAGGCAAAAGGTCCAGAGCTCTCCATCATCATTTTAATTTGTCCTCTAGCATTTAGTGGAAGGTCTGGAGGAGGGAAGAAGGACAAAACTCATGCTATTAAAGGCCTCCTGGTCACAGAGTTTCCCTAGAGTTCAAATCATCTGTATCTGAAAATTATTAGGCCAGATGGAGAAGAAAAGAGCTTGAGAAGAAACAGATTTTGGTAGGATGGAGAAAAACAAACAGATGGAACCCAAGAAAGGTTTTCTTTTCTTTCCTTATTTTTATAGAAAAGATAATGCCTGAATTGTGGGGCTTCAGAGCCCAGGTTTGCAGAGTGATCTGTGGTATATTACTGGAGAATCTGATTCTACAAATAAAATAGGACACAGAGGGGATAGATGTTTGCCCCATCACTCATGAGGATGCCGTAAAGACTTAAGGGGGAAGAAAGGCTTCCAAAGAAGTATATACTAAAACTTTGATTCTATTTGCAAGATTCTCTTGATAAGAAAAGCAGCTTTAGTTTTCTTTTGTGATTTGATGTCACTGGAACACATGCCTGACCTCTGAACATGCCAGACCTCATGAGGGGACTCGCTGACCCTGAAATTATGTGCTCAGAATATTTAAAGGATCACATTTTAAAAACCATTGGTAAAGGGTACAGATGAGAAAGAACTGTTCAGACCTCTGGTGTGGCAAGGGAAATGTTTTAAAATCAAAATCTCTGCCATTGCTGTTTCAGCAGGGTTCCCCTGCCACCTGGCACCTTATCTGTTTTAAAAGCTAAAGAAGGTTGTTAAAGCAGTTTGAAAGTAACCAAGGGTCTGAAATATTTGGAAAGAAAGAAACCTAAAAGAAGAGAGTCCATCTGCACGAGGAGATCAACCAGATTCTACACAGCCGGGAGACACTGAAAACATTTGATTGAGCTGTTTTGCTAGAAAACACTGCGTAAGTGAAGAGTATATCTAAGCTCCCATTCCCTTTTGACAGATTAAGTCAGAGCTGTCTTACTTGCTTCCTCTTGTGGTTTTCATGGTAGCCCTAATCCACACATGGGATCATCATTTTCTTTGACATTTGGAAATCCCTCTATTAAACAATTCTCTACCAGTGTCAAACCTATAGAATGGCTCTGGGATGGTTAGACCATTTAGAACAAAAAGAAGTTCTATTTTTACCCCTTTCAAGTTTGATCTTTTTTTCTGTCAATGCATTTTCAGGCTCTGTGTCTGCCTGTGGGCACATAACTGTGCTACTTGATCCTAAACACTCTTACTCAAGAGGCATATTTATATATGAAACTTCAAAAGCTTGCTCTGGCAAACTTAGATAAATCACATTTCTTCAAGACATGCATTTTGCTTTTTCCTTGTTTTATTTTTTCATTGTGAACACATAGAAACTTCTGTGATGTTTTCTGGGTATATGAAGTCTAACAATTAAGTTTGCAAACTTGCCACCATGTGCTTCCGTTAGCAGCACTGTAGAAACGCCTCGGTAAGGTTTCATAACCTTGGTTGTATTCGTGTTTCATCACTGTATTCATGTCAATGTGTGGCAGTAGCTTGCAGAGTGGTGTTCATTATTGTTGGGTATTTTTGTGTGCTGTCATGAGAATGTTGAAGCTTGAATTAGCTCAATGAACATACATTAAATTTCTTATTAAACTTGGCAATAGTGGAAGTGAAATTGGGGACATGTTAATTCAAGTTTATAGCAATGATGCCATGAAGAAAACAGTATACAAATGGATTAAACATTTTTCTGAGGAGAGAGAAAGTTTCATCGGTGAAGCAAGGTCAGGGCAGCCAGTAATGAGCAGGACTGATGAAAACATTGCAAAAATTCATTGAATTTTGTGTCAAAATCATCAGCTGACTGTGAGAAGCATAGCAGACTAAGTAAACATCGCTAGAGAAACAGGAAAATCTTAATTAAAAATCTTGGCATGAGAAAGGTGTGGCTCTTACATCACAACAATGTACTAGCTCACAGGAGCACTGTCTGTGAGGGAGTTTTTAGTACAGTAAACAAATAACTGTATTAGAACACCTTCTCTACTCAACCGATCTGGCCCCAGTGACTTTTTTCTTTGCCCAAAGATAAAGGAAATACTGAAAGAAGACATTTTGATGACATTCAGGACATCAAGGGTAATATGACAACAGCCCTGATGGCCATTCCAGAAAGAGTTCCAAAATTGAGGGGTGGCTGTGGACTAGGTGCTGGTATCAGTATACAGATCCTGAAGGGGAGTACTTTGAAGATGACCATACTGATTTTCACCAACAAAGTATATAGCACTTTTTCTAGGATGAGTTTGTGAACTTAATTGTCAGGCCTCATGTGTCCAGTGACCTCTTAATAACTGTTGTTATCTATAGTGAGTCTGAAATACAGGGAGAGTAACTGATTGGCCAAAGATCAAAGCCAAGAAATAACCTGCCTCTCTGTTGAACCACAGTTCTGCCAAATTACTTTCTCAAGTAGGTAATGAATTTATCTGTGAGGATGTCACGTTGGTTTCTTTTAGATGAACGTGCCTATCAGTGAAGAATGAGGGCATGGATTACTCTATTGGAAGAGAAGATAATTTTAACAAGCAAATCTCTCTCCTTTGAAGAATGAAAGGATGTTCATCCCATCATTTGAACAAGTGACACTCTTGCCAGTACCTCCTATGGCAGCCTGTAGTGGTGGCATATGAACACTAGATGGCACAGGCTCAATGCCACAACTCAAAAGGCCGCTTGCAGGAGGAGCCCAGCGGGAGCTCGGAGGTTCAGGGGCAGGCACCATGCTCCTGGTCAGCGGCATGCCCCAGGAGACTGGAGGGTTGGAGCATATCTTTTTTTCCTTTTTCTTGAAACTGTTCATGTTGAATGAAATATGACTCGAAGAAATTCTCCATAGAGCCTAACCCAGTAACATTTGAATACTATAGTAAAATATCTATTTTGGAACACAAATGAGCATTTTCATCTGGCATCATTTCATGCTTTGAGTTCTGGCCGAAAAGATAAGGACCCTGGGTCAGGCCCACTGAATCCCGCTGCCCCAGGCCACAGGAGGTCAGCTTCTGCAGATTTGAAGCATCAAAACTTCTCACAGAAATACTCAAGGAGTAAATTAGACATCTTTCATCATCCAAGATAATAGCAAGTTTGGTCTTCATCGGCCTTCTTTTGGCCCTCAATAACTTTAGCTGCTGCATTTATTGAATACTAAGATGCAAAGCCATTTCGTCCCTGGTGTGGTCCCTGGTTTCCTCACCGGTAATCCTAGCTTATTAAATGTGCTCATTACCTAAGAAACAGAGTGAAAAGAGGGTGGGTGCAGATCCAACCCTGGAGCTTTGCTAGCTGTTTGAACCTGTCAGACACAGGCACATTAGAGTGAAGTCAGCGACACAGACCATGTCTTCACTATAGCGTGCTGGTAGAAGGCATTTTCAAATTCTCCCTGCTACTTAGTTGATTGCTTTATAGATTATATGGGCTTATTAACAAAAATGTGGGACATACAAGGGCATAAAGAAGATACAAAGTTTACCCGTAATCCCCACCCAAAGAGAACCAGTGTTTGCACTGGTATATGGGGCTGTTCCAGTGCAACTTTTTTCTTTTCTTCTCTTTTTTTTCTTTTTTTTTTTTTTTTTTTTTTTTTGAGACAGAGTCTCACTTGCCCTTGATAGAGTGCTATGGTGTCATAGCTCACAGCAACCTCAAACTCTTGGACTCAAGCGATTCTCTTGCCTCAGCCTCCCGAGTAGCTGGGATTATAGGTGCCCGCCACAACACCCGGCTATTTTTAGAGACAGGGTCTCGCTCGCTCTGACTCAGGCTGGTCTCGAACTCATGAGCTCAGGCAATCCTCCCAGAGTGCTGGGATTATAGGCATGAGCCACCACACCCTGCCTCAGTGCAACTTTTTTCTAACCCAAAGGAATATGCTCATTTTCTGGGCAACTCACTAGCCTGACAAATAGCAGATTGTGATGGATAAAATGCCTGATATTTCACTTTCTCCGGGTCTTTTCTGTTTATAGCCTCAAGCATCCTGCCACCCTGCCATATTCCGAATTGTTGATGAAATGTTCAGGTAAATGTCTTACTATTTCTGTAGTGATTGATCTAAAAATGCTCAATTTTCAAACATGAATAAAAATCTTCTGTGGTAGTCTGTGGCTACACCTTAGGGAAATAAGGTAAAAGCTCAAAAGTCAGTGTTTATTTAAAAGCCAGTGCCTAAGAATTAAGATCGCTTTTTCTTTTTAAATTCTAATAATAATGATAGAAAAGAAAATTGAATTAGGCATTAATTTCATGAAATATTCACGTAGGGTTTTCCTCAGCTCAGAATAAAGGGTAGCAATATACTCCCTCCACCACATGAGGGCTGACCAATCTTTATAAAAGACTTTAAGGAAAGCCAAGAAAAATAAATAAATAAAGCCATTCTTAACAGACTTCTTCTGAAAGGCAAAATACACCAAGCATGTTATCTTCAAACATACGAATTTTTATTTTGAAACCGTGAGTACTTCTTGGGAAACAGATTGGATTTGCAGATGACAGGAGATGAAGAACTCACTGGACAAGAACTTGGGTCATGGCCGCCCATTGGTGGCAGTTGTAACCGCGGTGTCCTGAGACTAGAGCCTCAGGAAGTGTTTCTAGCCTCTGCGGTGGATACTGGGCAGCTGGGCTGTTGACTCTGTCCAGCCCCGCCTTACCCACAGCAGTGGAGGCTTCAGGGCAGACAGCAGGCTTTGGGTAAAGGAATTTTTATAATAACAAATAACTCACCACTTGTCTTGAAGCATCCCAACTTTAAGCTAAATGATCGTAGACCTAAGATTTCAGAATATGTAGTGTGTAGTTTAAAGCTAGCTAAGTTTGAGTTGATTTTTCTTTTTGCTTAAATAAATATAAAGAAAAATGAATTGTATAAAATTGCACAGAAACCAGGCACAAGCAGATTGTTTTGCTACTTTGCTGGGTGCGTGTGATTGAGCCATTTTATCCCTTTGAGCATGTCTGTCTTTGCTGGCAAAAGCAAAATGTTGATGTCACATGTCCAGGCATACAATAGAAGATACTTGTAAAGAGCATGTGAACCTACATGGAAAGGATTCTCAGTGCTTGCTAATTATAAAAACCAAGAAAGGGAGCGTTGCACACTGCAATTTTAAAGGAGGTATTTAGGAGAGGAAGAGAAAGATTTTGCCTATTTTCACACAAGGACTGAAGTGTGATGCGTTGAAATACTGCTGGAGCTTACAGCACAAAAAACATGTTTCCATTCTTCCCCCTTACAGTTCAAGTTCATGTGTTTGCCAGATTAATCATTAAACATGCTGTCATCTGACTTGCATTGTTCAGGTATGCACTCTTGGAAACTGATGGAGCCCCAGAAGTACTAGCTGCTATTCAGGTGTTTACACAATGCTTTGTAGAAGCTCTGGAAAAAGAAAACAAACAGGTTTGTTGGATTGTATACATTATTTATTCACCCAAAGAAAAAGTAGCTGGTAGGAGTAATGGCTAGTCACCAGAAAGTATCACTTTATTTTCAGTAATTTTGACGCATTGTTTCTTTCCCACAAAAAGCTTCCCAATGAGTGCCCCCAGCAAAGGTGAAACTATTTTTATTTTTATTTTTTTTATTTTTTTTATTTTTTTTGAGACAGAGCCTCAAGCTGTCCCCCTGGGTAGAGTGCCGTGGCATTACAGCTCACAGCAACCTCCAATTCCTGGGCTCAAGCGAGTCTCCTGCCTCCGCCTCCCAAGTAGCTGGGACCACAGGCGCCCGCCACAGCGCCCAGCTATTTTTTGGTTGCAGCCGTCATTGTTGTTTGGCGGGTCCGGGCTGGGGATTCGAACCCGCCACCTTAGGTGTACGTGGCTGGCACCTTAGCCGGTTGAGCTATAGGCGCCGAGCCGTGAAACTATTTTTAAGTTGAGATAGTTTCTATCTGCCCTGTGCCTTGGCACTCAAAGAGTCTATCTGCTGCTATATCTGAAAACTCTGTCATGCCAGCATGTGTTGACCTGGAGGCTGAATTAGCCTGGCCTGTGTTGTGTGCTGTCTGCCAAGCAGGATGCTGTCCTTCTGGCTGCATCTGACCACCTCCCAGGCCAGTGGTAGGCATCCTGGATCCATATGGCATGTGCTGAGCAGGAAGTGCCGCTTATTATGAAGTTGGATTAGACCTTCTTAATTCTTAGCATCTTCCCTCCTATGAGAGGGTGCAGGGATGAGGAGTGGCAGTGACCAGGAGGCTGTGTTAGATGCAGTCAGGAAACCAGAGGCTGGGCCTGGGCCCTGCACAGAGACTTGTACTCCAGGATACCGCAGCAGAGTCTGGGCCACAGCTGCCAAGGGCTGCTGACCAATTAGAGTTACCACATGAAACAGGAACCTTTGGTACTGAGAATTCTCACCTTTGGGCATTTTATTAATAATTGGCCTTTGCTTCTCATGGCCACAGACTTAACATTATGTGGCACTTTGTTCAGGGTGGGGCTGGCCTGCCAATCTTCTGTAAAGTATGTTGTGGTCCCTTGTAATGCTCTCTACAGTGTGACCAGCTAGGGCAGAGTAATGCCACTTAGCTCTCCTAAAACCCCACACACCCGTATGCCAAAGAAACCTCTCAGGTTTTATCAGATGTTTCAATATTTTAAGGCAAAATAAATATTTATGATTTATTCTTTCCCATCCTCATTTTCCCTAGGGAAGCTAACTAGACCATAGCAAACAGTGTTATCAATGGTACCCAAACCCGGAATTTGGGAGGAGCGCTCAGCTGAGAGGGGCTTGCTGGCCTTTACAAGTGTTTTGAGGCATAACAATAAATATCTTTCATACTCCCTTGTACATTATTTGTATTCCCAGTTAGGACCTGACCTCTAGCAACCTGCACCCTTGACTCCTGGAACACACCTAGGTTGTAGCAGAGGCCGCTGGGGAAGTAGTTTTGCTTTTCAGCATTACCTTGAGTCTGGTTTTTTTTTTTTTTTTCCATCAGCCTTGCCCTGAATCTCTCTGTTGGCCTTGGGCACAACGGATTTGGATTGGGGTTGCATTTGCTTTTAATTTAGACTAGAACCCTGACCAGGTAACATGTGATAAGAGATGTGGGGGCTACAAGGTGGGTCCTGATGTGAGGCAGGGTGGGGATCCAAAAAGAAGCAGGAATTCACAGCCCTCACCTTTGGCTCAGAATAGAAAAAAAACCTCTTACTTTGCAGGCACCTCTGTGTACATATTACACATCTATTCCTTTCTCTTCCTAGAGCTATTCCTGAGTTCCTGCTGGTTTTTGGAGTTTTTGTTTTATTTGTTTGTTTTTAAAACAGAGTCTCACTATGTCGACCTCAGTAGAGTGCTGTAGTGTCACAGCTCACAGCAACCTCAAACTCTTGGGCTTAAGTTGTTCTCTTGCCTCAGCCTCCCGAGTAGGTGGGACTACAGGCACCCACCACAACGCCCAGCTACTGAGTTCCTGCCTTTTTAAGTGATGGGTGCTCTACCTTCTTGAGTGCCCATTTTTAGCTAGTCACGATCCTTCCTGCCTGACTTCTGTCATATTTGGCTCATGTATGGCTCTCTCTGTGTTTCATTCTTTTGTAATAAAGTTATCTGAATCCAGGGAGACCTGGACCACTAGTGATAAGAACTTCTGTCTGTCTATATGCCACTGTTCTGTCTTACCTCTCTGCCATTCTCCCCCTTAATCACCACGTCTGAATTTTATGTTATTCCTTTGGTTTTTCTGAAAACAATTTGATCACATATATATGATTACATAGACCATGTTTTATTTCATTTTGGTTGTTTTTGAACTTTATTAAAAAACCAAACAGAGTAGTAGCATATATACGTGTATCTTTTAAGACATACTCTTTCTACTTAGTGTGTTACAAAGATGCCTTTATGTTGCCATGTATGGCTGTGGTAAAGTATTGTTGTATCGTAATCCAATGTGAAATGAACCATAGCATATCCGCTTTCCTGTATGGGTATTTTGTTTTCTGTTACAAACATGTTGCCCTGGGCACTGTGGAATAGAGACTTAGAGGTAGAAGCATTTGGTTGTTAGATGTGCCAAGGTTCAGCTTTAGTAGAGTCTGCCAGCTTGATTTCGGAAGTGGTAGTACCCATTGGCCCTCTCCTCAGCAGCGTGAAGAGACTGTTGTCAGAAGCGCTCACCTGCTGTGCTTCTTGCTCTCTTCTCACCCTTGCCCGCCAGCTCGTTCTCTCTGGGGGCACGGTGCAGCTCCGTCAGTGTGCCCTGTCAGACAGCAGGCAGAAACCCGAGGGTGCTGCAGCAAGCCGCCTTCTCTGTGCTGGCGTGGTGGTTCAGTACACACAGCAGGTCAGGTCAGGTCTTGGTTCCAGCAGCAGCAGAGTCTGATTACAGACTAGACTAAACCTCTCACAGATAAAAAGGATAAACCTCAGGCAAAACACTTTAAAAATCTATTTGAAGATACTAGAGAGCACCTGAAAAAGAAGACTGAACTAGAGGGGCTTCAACCCTGGAAAGGGAAGCGGCACCTGGCAGTCTTCCGCTTCTCACATCTCCTTTGCAGGTGGGGTGATGGGGCAGGGTCTGATTGACTCGAGGTGTCAAAAGATAAACTTCAGGCTGCCAGAGAGACAAGAAAAGGGAAGGGGCAAGAGAAAACCATGTCATAAGCTGGACATAAATACAGACCTACCAAGAAATATACCGACTACAAAAATTAAATGCAAGTTAATTAAATATTTTAGTAAAAAGAAATGTCAGACTTAATAAAAAACCAAGACCCAACTCTGCGGTGT
Organism: Otolemur garnettii; assembly: GCF_000181295.1. Taxonomy (NCBI): domain Eukaryota; kingdom Metazoa; phylum Chordata; class Mammalia; order Primates; family Galagidae; genus Otolemur; species Otolemur garnettii. Next base: position 45,411,290 of record NW_003852401.1, read on the forward strand.
TCTTAACAGATGTCTTCTAATTAGAAAGACACAGATAGATTGAAAGTAAAAGGAAGAAAAGAGATGTAGTGGGCAGGTAGTAAGCACAGGAAAGTGGGTAGTTCTGTGAGCAGCAAACTAAATGGACATCGAGGAGAAACTGTTAACAGAGGCCAAGAAGGGTGTTTCATGACAGGATGGTCATTTCGTCAGGAGAAATACCAGTTATAAATGGATATTGCCTAATACCAGAGTCTCAAAATACACGAAGTAAAGAAAGAAAAAGCCAGATCCACAGTCACACATAAAATACTTAGGAATACATATAAGATCTCTAACTGAAAACTGTAAAATATTGCCAAGAAAAACTGAATATAAGGAGAGAGAAGCCATATTCATGAACTGCTAAGATGTTTGTTCTCCCCAAATTGATCTATTGCTTCAATGCAATCCCAGTCAAAATCCCACCAGACTTTTAAAAATGGAGATTAACAAGCCGATTCTAAAACTTACATGGAAATGCAAAAGGCCTAAAGTAGCCAGAATAACTTTGAAAAACAAAAGCAAGACAAAATCAGAGGCCTCACCCTGCCTGGTTTCAAGACTGAAAGGCAGTGAAGTATTGGCAAAAGGACAGACATAGCTCAGAATTGAGTCCAGATGTGGACCCTACAGACGTGGTCAACTTCTTTTTGACAAGAAACACCAAGGCAATTCAATGGGAAAGGAATGTTTTCAACAAATGGTACTGGAATGACTGGATGTCCATCTGGGGAAAATGAACTCTGTGAATACAGCACATGACAGTTGGTTGGACATGGTCATAGGCTACAATGTAAATGTTAGGGCTATAGATCCCTCAGAATAAAATGAGGAGGATGTCTTTTTCAACATCAGAGTAATCTAAGATTTCTTAGGAGAGATGGAAAAAGAGGAGCACTGACCACGTGAAAAAAATGAGATAAATCAGATTTTATCAGAATTTAAAACTTCTATTTCTGATTGGTGGTATTAAAAATGAAAAAGCCAACCACCAGCAGGGAGACATTTACAGTTGTACCTCCATAGCTGACTACTTCCCTACATTTCCTCCCTCCTTAAATTGGCCTAATTTTCGTAGGCCAGACATGCGCTACATGTGCTCAGTGGAAGACCTCTTTTTGACCATCTCTGTGAGTTGTATTAATATCTTGACCATTTGCACTGTCTTCAACTATAGAGTGACCAGTTGAATCCACTCTACACTAAGGAGTGGAAGGTATGGACTTTACCTTTCATTTGTATTATTTTTTCTTTAGTATAAGTTCTTTTTTCATGTTTTATTATTACCAGGTGTTGGATTAGGGCTAAAATCCTATTTATCATGTGTTGTGGGAGATTTTTTTCATGTTGAAAAACTAGTCTGAATTGTAGGTAAGTCCTATAATTACTGAAAAAAAATTACAGTTAATTGAGATATAATATGGCCCAAAGAATAGAACTCAGAGAGCTGACATTGATGAAAAAGATTGATTTTGTACATTTTCTGGAAAGTAGAAGCCAAAAAGGACAGTGGAACATTTTGGTGTTAGCAAGAACACAGTTAGTAATATCCAGAAACGTAAATATGAGCACTTGGAGAGATATGGTAAGGAAAACAGAGACCTACACCTTAAAAGGAGGAAACCTTCCCTTGATGAAGTCAGCCAAGCCACATTAAGGTGGTTCAAACAAACAAAGGCAGTTAACACTTGAATCTCCAAGTGCTCCAAGTGAATCTCCAATCAAAGAAGTTGCTAAAAAGTTTGTACAAGAATTCGAGATGACAGATTGATGAGTGTCAAGTGATTGTCTTGAGAAATTTAAACTGCATCACAAGATCTCCCAGAAAGTCTTGTGTGGTGAATCCAGTGAAGTTCCAGTAGAAGTTGTGAAAGAGGCTCGGCGCCTGCGGTTCAAGTGGCTAAGGCGCCAGCCACGTACACCTACAGTGGCAGGTTCGAATCCAGCCTGGGCCCACCAAACAACAATG
>NW_003852401.1:45414488-45425278 GCF_000181295.1 Otolemur garnettii
AAAAAAAAAAAAATTCAATGATACAAAGTTAGTAGATGATCTGATACATGTCCACATAGGAGAAAAACTCAAAAATCAATTCAAGGCGGGGGACGGTGAATGAGGAATCTGGGAAAGGAGAGGAAGAGGAAGGAGGGCATGGGCAGTTATGGTGCGTGGCACACCTCTTGGGGGCAGGACACAATTGTAAGAGGGACTTACCTAACAAATGCAAGCAGTGTAACTAACTCTTTGTACCCTCAATGAACCCCAAACAATGAAAAAAGGAAAATGCTTAAAAAAAAAAAAAACCTGAGTAAACATGTTGATTTTGTATGTTACTGTATGTATGGGTTTGGATTATGCATGTTTTCATATAATATTCTCTAATAAAAGCTGAACAAGAAAGTGAATACACGTACCCATCAGTATAGTAGGCCTCGTTCCTTATATTGACCATCTCTATATGCTGACCAGTTTGTTACAGTCCCTTGGATGATCAGCTTACAGAAGTTCTACTGTGTGTGACAGAGGACTTGTACCATAACACATGAAGAGCCCAACTCCATAAGAATCAAAGCGGTTTTTACAAATGGACAAAAGACTTGAGATTAAACTTCAAAAAAATGTAGAAGTTGGCAGTAAACACAGAAAAATTGTTCAGCATCATTTGTCATCAGGAAATACATAGTAAAACAGGCATGAACGCACGCATGCGTGAGGTAATGTTACACACTCACCAGAAGGGCTAAAGTTAATAAGATTCACAGCACCAAATTTTCACGAGAATGGCTGAAGTTAATAAGATTGACAGCACCAAATTTTGGCAAGTATGTAGAGCACTAGAATTCACATACACTACTGGTGAGTGCAAAATGGTACAAACACTGGGAAACCATATGGCCTTGTAAAGTAATTGCATTCCTGTGCTACTCACCCAGGGGAGAGTGAGTGTGAAAGCACACGTCCACAAAAAGACAGAGGTAGAAATGTGAGTTGCAGCTTTATTCATAGCAGCCCCCAAATAGAAACAACCCAAATGCCTGTCAGTAGGAAAATGGATGAACAGACTTTGGTATATTCGTACAATGACAACTTCTGAGCAATAACTGAAGAATGAACCACTCGTACCCCATAATACTGATGAGTCTTAACAAAACCCTGAGCCAAAGAGGCCAGAAACAAAAGGATGTATACTATATTGTTCTATGTACATGAGATTCAAGATTAAGTAGAACTGATCTGTTACGTCAAAGTTAGAGTGTTGGTTGGCACAGTGAGGTGGAGGGGCTGACTGTTAAGAGTCACAAGGGAACTTTTAGGGGTGATGGAAATGTTCTGTGTCCTGATTGGAGCCATGGTCACATAGATTTATACATTTACCAAAACTCATCAAATCGTGTCCTCTAAGCTCATGCCCTTCATGCTTTCTAGATTTTAATGCAATATTTTTTTAAAAAGTACTTAAAAGCTTCTGTGCCTTGGCATGGACAGCTTATACCATTTTGACCTTCAAATATGTGAACACCCTTGCTATTTTATGCTTTTGTTTAAAAAATTATGCTGAAATAACTGACATCTTGTAACTGCTATGGCAACTCTTACTGAAATAGAAGATTTACAGGTATAATTGAGTTCATGTGAGGAAAGAAGTCATACAAAGACATCAAGAACATTATTTTTCTTAAGTCCCAGAAAGTGACTTTAAAAAGATTTATTCTTCTGGAAACTATAAGCTTATTGGAAGCATTTTTTATAAATGTTGAAGAAAATAGTCTGACCATGTTAATACTGGTGAGTCTTTTGGGGGCAGAACATGCAGGAGTTTGTATTTTCCTGACACCCCTCACAGTCCCAACATTCATGCTCTTTGGAATGTTTTGTCTTACTGTAGCTGAAGTTTGCACTCAAGACCTATTTTCCCTATGCTTCTCCATCGCTTGCTGTGGTGCTGCTGCAGTACACCAAAGGTAGGTTAAGGCTGATGTTGCCCATATCAGAATGATTTCTGGGGAAGAGCACTGATTGACAAGCTAGAAAACCCTTGTCTCCCAGTCTGTCATCTGTAACACAAGGGAGATGAAGCTGATTATTTTTAAGATCCCTTTAAGCTATAGATTTTGATATAAGACTCTGCTTGGCTTCCAAGTTAGGAGCACTTACCCAAAGAAGAAAGAAAAAGGAGAAGCAAATGGCCTCTGGTTAGGTTTTGACATTCTGCCTCCAGGTGGCACAGGCTCTGCTGGGCCAGCCAGACCCACGCGGATGCCAGGAACAGGCAAAGACTTGGCTGCATCAGCATGAAGCAGTACCTTTATTTGTTTTTTATTCTTTCTGTGCCATGCAGCCTGTGGAAGAAGAAGAAGATAAAATAATGGATAAAGTCATGGAAATTTAGGGAAAATTTCTCCTGACCAAACTAAAAGAGGATTTTTAAAGAATTCAGTAGGACACCCAGACCACAGCCTCCCCAAGTTCACTTGCCAGGCGTCTGTAGGCCACGTCTGGTTGAGGAAGTGAAGGTTCCACCCTTCTCCAGACGACTGTCGGTCTGAGAATGTGCCTGTGAGCTTGTGTCCAGCAAACACTTCAGAAATAGTAAAGGCATCCTCTCCCTCTGAACCTGAAATCTGAAGGAAAGGCAGCTCTGACATGAGCCCAGACTGTGCCATCCAGGAAAGAGAGTGTGGAGGGAGAGCAAAGAGCCCAGCAGGTCTCCCTATTGTGCCTTCCCTGCCCTGCCTTTTCCCTGACCCTTATGTGAGTAGATTCATAGGAGGCAGGTAGATGATTCAAAGGTCCACAACATTTTACAGAATCTAAGTTCCTCTTCCTTTTCTAGGAGATGTAGGTTCTTGCCCAAGGTGGCCCACTTGACACTGCCCTCTCAGGTGCTGGAGGTGGGGGTGGGATCTCTGGTGACAGTTTCATGAAAACCTGTGGGAACACAATCAGAAAATATTAAGACAGAAAACAGTCAGGTATTTACTCACCTGGAGTGTACCTTACAACTTAGGTTAGATCAGCAAGGCCCAAGGTCAGCCTGTGTGGGAAGCATAAGGAACTCCAGAAAACACATTACAGTTGTTACTGTTTAAGTTCAGGAACCTAGAAACAAAAGATGAAGGTGGTAGGTGGTGTGAACTCAGCCTTCTATCTTTTGAGTTATCTAGATTTATGCCCTCAAATAAACAAGTGATGTCAACCAGACTTACAAGAGCCTCTTGTGCTACTTCTAGAAAAAAATGAGTATTCACAAATTTTAGAAATATGTTTAATAGTATAATTTTCTATTCATCAGAAATTTATTTTGTGGCCATTGCGAAGTCTGGAAGGGACATAAAAGGTGATCACTTACGAGCCCTGACTATCTAGGAGCTACATGCAGAGGGTACCTAGATAAACTAAATATCTAAATGACTACTTAAAAAAAGAAAGTGACTTACAGGGTTATGGGGATTCAGAGGAGGGAGAGGGCTGCCTTTGTGGAGTGGTGGTGCCTCCATCACTTGTGTTATCTTCCTCATGGATTTGATTACAGAATCTATCACTGCATGAAAACCTTTTTCAGATGTTGCGTAGAACTACAAATAAGTGGATGCTCAGATGTGTTTAAAGCCACAGCATAATTGTGAAACCAGAGAAACTAACTCAAGAAAAGGCATGTGTTTGCATCGTTCCCATATATTTTTTTTCTGGCCTTTTTTTCCACTGTAAACCTGAAATCATATTGAAAATTCAATATAGCCATAGAAAAACAATTCAGCAGGCTGTTTCTAATTCCTTCTTGGCTGGTTTATTATAATCTCATGTATTTTGAAATCACAAATTATTAGATGGGGGGTAGGCAGTAGAAAAGAAAAAACCTGGGGTACCTGCGACATGACATTTCTCAATGCCAGGGTGGGCTGCGACCCGCCAGTCTGTATCTGCTCTAACATTCCTGAGTTAAAGAGCATGAGCGTAGTGGTAAGGGTTCTGTGAACGAGAGAGAACAAAGAAAAGGGCATGTCCCTAAAACTTCAAGTCTTAGCTGGAGATGCTTCCTAATAGGTTTGACTGTTCTTCAGTTTCCCTCTGACTTCTGTCCCTCTACCCACAGATCTCCTACCAGGACGCTGGCTCCAGGCACTGAAGCATGTTTCCAAACTACTCAGAGAAATTGTTGAAGACCAGACTCCTGGGTGAGCAAACGCTGACCACTCCTAAATCTGCTGAATGTGTTGTTTTCCTTGAGCCTTATCTTCCCTTTGAGCAGGGCTGACAGACCTCACAGGTGTCACCATTGCCAAGTAAGCTCACTCAAAGGTGAGCACTATTGCCAAGTAAGAGGTGAAGGAAGCCTGTGCTTGCACACGTCACTTTGAGCAGGTCAGAATAAATAGGCTGGGTGGCGCCATATACCAAGGGTGGCGGGTTCAAACTCGGTCTGGGCCAAACTGTAATGAAAAAATGACCAGGTATTGTGGACACCTGTGGTCCCAGCTACTCGGGAAGCTGGGGCAGGAGAGTTGCCAGGACTTGGAGGTTGCTGCAAGCTGTGTGATGCCACGGCACTCTCCCGAGGACAATTAAGTAAGACTCTGTCTCTACAAAAAAAGAAGAAGAAGAAGAATAAATAGGCTGCCTGTGTAAATACCTGTAGAGAAATTCTCCTGAGTAATGTGTGGTTTCAGATTTTGAAATACACAGGTGTAACCATAAAAAAAGAGACCCTAGAAAAAAACTGTGCCCACATCTGGCCACCGCTGGCCGTGCAGAGGGAAAACATGCTTCTCTGGGTTCTTCGTTCTTCTCTCTAGATCTCCAGGGAAGGAAATTCTAAAGTTCTCCTGCACAGGAGAGTGGATGTTAAATGTTTGTTTTCCCTTCTTGTTTATAAGTATTTCTCTAAAATTAGCAAATCCATTCTAACATAAACTAATTTCTAACATTATGGTAAGAGGTACTCTCTTACATGTGTTATTTTCCTAAGAGCATTCACATTTAGACTTTAAGTTCTTTCTAACATGGTACTCTTTGGCTTCCTCTTAACTTCCTTATTTTTAGAGTATGAATAATTTATTCATTGTCTATACTAACCTACTAAGACTATCTTCTTTGTTCTTTTTGCTACTATTCCCTCTTGAAATTCTCTATAATCTCTTCACTGAACTAACACAGATTATGTTCTGTTGTTTTTTTGAGACAGTCTCACTTTGTTACTCTTGGAAGAGTGCCTTGGCGTCATAGTTCAAAGCAACCTCAAACTCTTGCTCAAGCGATGCTCCTGCCTCAGTCTCCTGAGTAGTTGGGACTACTGGCACCTGCCACAATGCCCAGCTATTGCTTAGAGATCTCGAACTCCCGAGCTCAAGCAATCCTGCCTTGGCCTCCCAGAGTGCTAGGATTATAGGAGTGAGCCACCGTGCCCAGCCCACAGATCATGGTTGATGCTACTGTGTCCCATGAGCACTGCCTAATGGTATGAGTGCCCCTAGCTCACCCCAACACCAGGATTCTTGCCAATAGTGAGTAGATAAAAAAGGACTGGCAGCCAAATGGAGACTAGAATATCTCCCCTATTAACCATCTGCAGCATCCTGTCAGCCCCACGTACACTCTTTTTGGTTGTCTCTGTTGAAGAGCAGGACCTAGACCTAAAACCTCCTGGGGCTCCTACCTTAACCTGGACCTTGGGGCCACCTTCAGGGGTGTGTATGCAAGCAGGTTAGGCCCTTTCTCAAGTCAGCCATATGGAGCTGCCTTGCATACTCAGTTACTGGTGGAAAAGAGAGTGAAGGAACAAGCTGATCTCTGACCCCTGATCCCGGTGTGCTGCCAGCCTGGAGCCCTGCTGCTCTGCACACTTGCCCGAGGAGTCTGCAGGGGAGGTGCTGATAGAGCCCCTTCCTTGCTTTGAGACAACCTAACCCTGCCAATGTGGCCCCTAAAGCATCGGCTCTGACCTTCTCCTGGTGACAAAGGAGTAAGATGAATTTTCTCACCCTTCTTTCCTTTTCTCTCTGTTGTTCTGAAAGCTTGACTGCAGACTATTTAATCACTTCTCAGGGAAAACTTGGACAGGAGGAAAGCAGTGACCAAGGAGATGAGCAGAGTGCTTACAGCTCAGGAACTCCACGGATCAGGCAGAGAGACCATGCAGCCAGATTTGACAAAGGCAGACCCTGTAGCAGGGCTTAGGATACCCCTGTTCCAGTCACTTCCTTCAGTCCAGAGGGAAAGTTTTGATCTATCTTGACCTCAGGCCTGTCCTGCTCCACTTTTTCCAAGGCAGATGTTAAACTGCTGAGGCTGGCACTGCACAAAAGGTCTATCCTTTAAGCAAGTATTACAACTCCCAGTTATCAGTGCAGCAAGAAATGACTTAAAGCTATAACTTTCCAGTACTGATGTACATGTGATGACAGGAAAGAATACATGCAGCTCATTAGAAATTCATAACTGCCCAAACGTCCGCCAGATCCTTGTGTCTATGTCAGAAAGGAAAGCACGCATTCTGCTTGCATCCCACCTTCCACCCCCTTCCTCTTGGTTTCCATCTGGACCTGAGGAAGCCTCTCATTTCTTACCCTGGAGCCTTTGTGGCTGAGAGGTTCCATTCTCCACAGCAGTCCAGCAGAGGGCAGGGAGGCACATGGCAGCATGATCCTATGATCATCTTGTTGGTTACAAGCCAGAACCTTCCTTTCTCAGAGAACTAACTCACTCACAGTACCTGGCCATAAAGACTTACGTGTCAAAGTCCTCAGACCTCATGGGATTCTTGTGAGGCATCCTTTGAATGTCCTGAGGTGGGTTCAGAGTGGCACTCATCAAACTTCCTGAGTCTAATTTGTGTTCCTTGCAGGTTGTACTTCAGTGGATAAGTACAATAGGAGCCAACTGTTGACAGACATTAAAGTTGCTTTAAGAACCAAAAAGAGAAAGAACTTAGGTTTCCCAGCTGCCATCTGTCTTGGCTCTATTCCAGGTCCTGTGAAGGTCCCTTTGAGAGCTGGTTTTTGTTCGTTCACTTTGGAGGATGGGCCGATATGGCGGCTGAGCAGTTACTGATGTCAGAAGCTGAACCCCCTGCGGCCTTGCTGTGGCTCTTGGCATTCTACTACAGCCCATGTGACGGGAGTCAGCAGAGAGCACAGACCATGGTGGGTGGCAGGCCCCACTGCGTGTGCATTTAAGGGCAGCTCTGGGGCATGTAGACCCTCCTGCAGGGAGGAGCTCTATAACAGCTTTCACTGACTCTTCCCACACTAAGCTCGCTCTGCAAGCTCATGGCATAATTCGTGGTAATGTATAATTGTCTATTTGGGTGACAAGTGGGCTGGGGCTGGACTTGTGGTTAGAGACATTCTCCTGCCTTCACAGAATTCGCTGGAAGCAAGACACAGCCACCCTGTTCTTCTGTGAAATGCTGCGGGGATAAAGCACAGCCCTTCTCTCCTTGAGGTCTTTGGATCTGTCCTTGCTCCGCTGCCCTTATTTATAGATGCACGTCACTCTGGGGGTCTGTCCCAGGGTTGCCATGAGCACTGGCCCATGGCACAGCCTGGCTCTTTAGCCAGTGTCCTTTGTCCTGCTCCTTAGCAGCCTGGCTGCGCCCATTTCCATCTGGACTTACTCCTTTCTGGATCAGTCAGCATACCCTCACATTACCGGCTTTGTTTAGACCTCTTGCTATGGTAATCGCATGATATTAACCACTTTGCTTCTGAAAAAGGACTAGGTCATTTCCTAAATAACAGAGCAGCTAAGTATAGGACAGGGTAACTGTCAGTGGCAAAGATAGTTGTTATTTCATGTGGAATATAATAATTACAGGAAGCAATGCTTTGATTAAAGGCTTTGGCACCTCCCTTGCAAATATTTATTTGCTGGTCTTTCATACTTCAACTGCCAGTGCTTTGCGCTGATTTAATAATTAAAGAGAACAGGTTTCATTATGTAAAGAGCAATGTTCCTATTTGTTTTATATTTTCTGTTGTTATATGAAGAAAGCAGAGACTAGTACAGATGTTTCTTTTATTCATTTAAAGGCTTGTATGACAGGAAAGAAAAATTTTGGATTTTAAAAAGTTGAAGTTTGGTGATAATTTCATTTGGATCAAAAATAAAACATTGTTTTAGAAATTATCATAATCCACTTAGGTATTCGAGGATTGCTACCTGATTAAAAAGAAAGCCTTCTGTTTCTTCCTCCTTAAAATATCACATTGAAGCTAATTAAGGAAAGTCCTAGTTTATGTTTTTCTTCATCTTATCTGTTTATTTTGTTTGTTTGTTTTGAGACAGAGTCTCACTTTGTTCCCCTCATTAGAGTGCCATGACACTCACAGCACTCTACCGAGGGAACAAAGTGAGACTCTGGCTCCTAGCTCACAGCAACCTCAAACTCTTGGGCTCAAGCCAACTCTCTTGCCTCAGCCTCCCGAGTAGCTGGGACTACAGGCATCCACCACAACACCTAACATTTTTAGAGTCGAGGTTTCACTCTTACTCAGGCTGGTCTTGAACCTGTGAGCTCAGGCAATCCACCTGCCTGTGCTTGCCTTATTTATTTATTTTTATTTTTATTTTTTTTAGACAGAGTCTCACTCTGTTGCCTACCTTAGCCTCCCAGAATGCTAGGATTACAGGCACGAGCCACTGTGCCCAGCCTCTTCATCTTATTTTTAACATTAATAATTAAGATGGATGAAGCACAGTGATTGTTGTTGCCCTTTTATATGCAGTTTTTATTTGATTCTGTGCATGCTAAATTTGTGGATGTATGTTAAATTTCTATCAGTCATGGATACTGGCAAAGATTCACTTTTGCAATATAGAAAAATAAATTGTCCTATAAGACTTAATTCCTAGAAATTTCTGCATTGGCACATCTTTCTACTAGCTAACTTGGTTTTTTTGTTTGTTTAAATACAACCTATGGGCTTGGCGCCTGTGGCTCAAGAGGCTAAGGCGCCAGCCACATACACTTAAGGTGGCGGGTTCGAATCCAGCCTGGGCCCGCCAAACAACAATGACGGCTGCAACCAAGAAATAGCCGGGCGTTGTGGCGGGCGCCTGTGGTCCCAGCTACTTGGGAGGCTGAGGCAGGAGACTTGCTTGAGCCCAGGAGTTGGAGGTTGCTGTGACCTGTGATACCACGGCACTCTACCCAGGGGGACGGCTTGAGGCTCTGTCTCAAAAAAAAAATAAAATAAAATAAAAAATAAATAAATACAACCTATGCATAGTTCTCACTCAGAGGACGCTTAGGCATCTTGGATGAAAATGGATGAACTCAGAGTAGTTTAGCTCCATCTGCCCATTTCCTTCTTAGCTGTTCTATCAGATGTAGCCATCTGCCTTCTGATTGAACCAAGCGCTTCATATTAGAGATTCCAGAGCCCCTTCCTCCTTGGTGCCTGACCTGAAGTATGGGTGTATGTGACATCCAAGGAAAGGAGTTTTCTTACTTTGACTAATAATACATACCTCTTGTTCCCCAGGGTTTTATGAACTTTAATCACTGGATGTTCTCTTGGGTAACTTGAGAAACAGACCATGAACTGTGTGAGAAAGTATTATTGTGAGATTTGATCATGCTTAACAATAGCTTTGCCTTTGCCTTACTTACAAGGCATAATTAAATCACAGTGAATCTCTTAGCTCCAGATCAAGTGCTGGGGCTGAAACAGTTGTCTCTATTAGTTGTCCTTCAGGTGTGAGAATGTGGGTGCAAAGAGAGAGTCTGTCCATGCCCAGGATGTGTCCCCCCTCTGCAGAGGCCTGTCCCACTCACTGGCAAACCACATTGTTGGCCAGCCAATACTCATGTCCTTTATTCCTTGAGACAAGGTCTCACTCTGTCACCGCAGTACAGTGCAGTGGCATTATTACAGCTCATTGCAACCTAAAGCTCCTGGGCTCAAGTGATTCTCCTATCTCAGCCTTCAGAGTAGCTGGGATTACAGGTGTACAACACAATGCCTAGCTAATTTTCTATTTTTTGTAGAGATAGGGTCTCACTCTTGCTCAGGCTCATCTTAAACTCGTGGCCTCAAATGATCCTCCTGCCTCGGCCTCCTAGAGTGCTAGGATTACAGGTGTGAGTCACTGCAACTGGCTGTTCCTTTCCTTTTGGTAAATCATGGATCATGATTTTCAAAAAAGTCTACGTTCATAAATTCTATTTTTTTTTTTTTTTTGAGACAGAGTCTCACTATGTCACCCCCTTGGTAGAGTGTGGTGACATCACAGCTCACAGCAACCTCTCAGTCAACCTCTCCCTCTCAGACTTAAGCGATTCTCTTATCTCAGCCTTCCAAGTAGCTGAGACTACAGGCACCTGCCACAAAGCCCAGCTATTTTTTTGTTGCAGTTGTCATTGTTGTTTAGCAGGCCTGGGCCAGGTTCAAACCCACCTGCCTTGGTGTATGTGACCGGCACCCTAACCACTGTTAGGGGTGCCAAGCCTATGTTAATATATTCTTAAGAAAACAAGGGTTCATATCCTTGAACCCAGCCATTATCCTAAGGAATTATACTAAGGCAATAATTAGAGATCCATACAAAGATTTGTGTATAAGAATATTCTTCATAGCATTGCTAATAATTTCAAAAATTGAAAGTGACCTAAACTTTTAATGGTAAGGCTATTAGCTAAATAAATTTTGATGTGGCTCAGCGCCTGTGGCTCAAGCAGCTAAGGCGCCAGCCACATACACCTAAGGCGGCGGGTTCGAATCCCCAGCCCGGGCCCGCCAAACAACAATGATGGCTGCAACCAAAAAATAGCCAGGCATTGTGGCGGGCGCCTGTGGTCCCAG
>NW_003852401.1:45425976-45432852 GCF_000181295.1 Otolemur garnettii
AAAAAAAAAAAAAAAAAAAAAGATTTAAAAAGATAATACTTTAAAAAGAAAACAAAGTTTTTTTTCTTTCTCGTGGACAAGATAGAAAGCATTTAAAGTTACTGGCATTCAAGTCGAAGCTTAGGGACATGGAAAGCAGTCTGGAATGAAATAGAAAGGAAGAGTGCCTCTTAAGGAATATCCGATAAGGGGGAAAATCAAATGGCAGTCAAGAAGAAAAAGGACATAAAGGCTCACCTCCTAAACACTGCCATCTTTGCAGACCCATTTAGATGACAAAACAGTCCTGGGCTCTTGCAGATACCGTCAGACCAGGGCAGGCTAGGCTCAGCCGAGAGGGGCGAGGTGCTGAGAGCGTGGCCTGTCCCGTTGGCACTCTGCTGTCCTCCGTGGAAGAGCTCCGGGGTGCAGTTTCCCACGGTCTCATATTGTGGTCAGAATTGCTCACACAACACGCCTAGTGTGCTGGAGTTTATGACAGACTTCATTGAATGAGGTCTTAAGTTCCAGGAAAAAAAATGTTTCACACAAAATCCATAAAATTGGTCATGGGAATTCTCAGAATAGGCCTAAGTATTCTTTCAAAGCTGATGGAACATAGCTGTTCATGAGTTCCATGTGGCATTTTGGATCAGTGGCTTTCAGTTTTTGCTTTGTTTTTGAAGTTACAACTTGATGTACTATTCTTGTAGCAAATAGAAAAGCCTCAGCATGAAATAAATATTTTTTATGCAAAAACAACCCACAGAGTTATAACAATTACCATTATTATGTGGATTGCATAGAACTTGTGACCTCTGCTTGAGTTTTAAACATGTATGAACAGACTGTTCCAGTGTCTAAGACAAAATGTGTGTGTGGTGCCCCCTACCCCCAAAGATAGCAAAAGGCAACCTGCATTCTTATCAGAACATTGACTCAGCGGAGGCCCCATTGCATGGGGCTTTAATCGATTTGCGGCTCTGATAGTGAAGCGACTCTTTAAGGAAGCTTTTGTTCTTTTCCCACAATGTAAAAATTTGACTACATTCTGTTGGAGATTTTTCTCCGTTTCCTTTCATACAAAAAAAGTCAATTCCTGGCATGGTGCCCTGGCTGCTCAGTGAGCAAGACGAAAGAAAGTCAAGAAATTTCCATTCCGCCCATTTGGGTTTGTGTGGAACAGTGTGTCAACTCGGCCGCACCGCCTCTTTCTCCCTCTCTCAGGGGCCAGTTCTTTCTGGGGGTTGCTTCAAAGCAAATAAACCAATCCTGAAAGAATATCTGTCCTGACTCTTCCCTAATCCCTCACCCTTTGATATTATATTGTCAGGTGGAGGTGAAGGCAGTGCTCAGCCACCTCCTGAAACTGTCCAGAAGTGCCACGCTCTCAGCCACGGATCTGCTGGCGGCGGTGGGAGATGGCAGAGATACAGACCCCAGGCCACCTGCACAGCAGCTCAGCAGGCGCCTCCTCCTCACCTTCCTGCTTCAAGCTCGCGGAGGCCATACGATGGCCCGGGACGCCATCACCCTGGTAAGCTCCTTCTTTTCCAGCATCCTAGTTCTCATTTATACTTCAGGTGAAGGGTGAGTTGTTGGCCTGAGAGTCCCTTTGAGGGGTGCATTTCCTGGATGCTGCCCAAGACGGAGGAACAGTCAGGCAGGTTGACAGCTGGGATGGACCCCAGAACCTGTTCCCTGCATCATCTTTATGCCATAGACGAGAAAATGGAGGCTCAGAGAAGGGAAATGCTGTCTCCCAGGTCACACAGCTTGCTGCTGGGGCACCTGGTAAACCAGGTCTCCAGTCCCCCATGTGTGGTACTTTCTCTTTTTTTAATTGATTGTTTGGGATTCGTTGAGGGTACAAAGAATTAGGTTATACTGATTGCATTTGTTAGATAAAGCCCCTCTTATAATTGTGTCCTGTCCCCAAGAGGTGTGTCATACATTGACACCCCATCCCCCTCTCTCCTCCCTTTCCTCCCACCCCAGTAGATGAGTAGTATTAGCTCATCTACTAATACATTGACACTCCATCCCCCTTCTCATTCTCCTACCTCCCACCCCAGTAGATGAGTAGTATTAGCTCATCTACTGCCTTCATATTAGAATTGAATACATTGGGCTTGGCGCCTGTAGCTCAGTGGTTAGGGTGCCAGGCACATACACTGTGGCTGGTGGGTTTGAACCCGGTTCCAGGCCTGCTAAACAACGACAACTGCAACAAGAAAATAGCTGGGTGTTGAAGTAGGCACCTGTAGTCCCAGCTACTTGGGAGGGTGAAGCAAGAGAATTGTTTGAGCCCAAGAATTTGAGGTTGCCATGAGCTGTGATGTCACAGCATTCTACTGAGGGCAACATAGTAGGATTCTGTCATAAAAAAAAAAAAAGAATTGAGTACATTGGATACTTGCTTCTCCATTCTTGTGACACTTTACTAAGAAGAATGTGTTCCAACTGCAACCAGGTTAATACAAAAGATATAAAGTCTCTATCTTTTTAATGGCTGAATAGTATTCCATGGTGTACATATACCACAGTTTATTAATCCATTCCTGGGTTGGTGGGCATTTAGGTTATTTTGACATATTGGTGATTATAAATTAAGCGGCAATAAACATTCTAGTGCAAATGTCTTTTTGATTCTTTTTTTATGGAAAAAAAAGGATTTTTTTTTCTTCTAAGTAGATGGCCTAGTAATGGAATTACAGGATCAATTGGGAGGTCCAATTTGAGCTCTTTGAGGATTTTCCATACTTCCTTCCAAAAAGGTTGTATTAGTTTACAGTCCCACCAGCAGTATAAAAGTGTTCCCTTCTCTCCACATCCACACCAGCGTCTGCAACTTGAGACTTTGTGATGTGGGGATTTTGATTTCCATTTCTCTGATGATCAGGAGTGATAAACATTTTTTCATATATTTATTAGCCGTTCATCTGTCTTCTTTAGAGAAGGTTCTATTAATGCCTCTCACCCAGTGATATATGGGATTGTTGGGTCTTTTTTGTTGATTAATTTGAGTTTTCTATAGACCCTAGTTATCAAGCTTTTGTCCAATTCATAATATGCAAATACCTTTTCCCATTCTGAAAGTTGTCCGTTTGCTTTGGTTATTTGTTTCCTTAGCTGTACTAAGGAAAGTACTAAGCTTTTCAGTTTAATTAAGTCCCATTTGTTTGTTTTTGTTGTTGCAGTTGACGCCAAAGCCTTCTTTATAAAATCTTTTCCCACACTGATATCTTGAAGTGTTTTCTCCACACTTTCTTTGAGGATTTTTATTGTTTCGTGCCTTCGATTTAAATCCTTTATCTATCTTGAATCAATTTTTGTAAGTGGTGAGAAGTGCGGGTCCAGTTTCAGTCTTTCACAGGTGGTTATCCAGTTCTCCCAACACCATTTAGTTTCAACTCATGGTTTTCTATTTGGTTCCAAATGTCAGTGTCTGTCTTTTTGTGCCAATACCATGCTGTTTTGATCACTATGGCCTTGTAGTATAGCCTGAAGTCTGGTAGGGTGATATCCTCAGCTTTGTTTTTATTGCTAAGAATTGCCTTGGCTATACAGGGGTTTTTTCTGGTTCCATACAAAATGAAGAATTTTTTTTACAAATCTTGAAAGTATGATGATGGTATTTTAATAAGGATTGCATTGAATCTGTAGAATGCTTAAGGAAGTATAGACATTTTGACAATATTGATTCTTCCCAGCTATGAGCATGATATAGTCTTCCATTTCTTAATATCTTCTGCTAATTTTTTTTTAGGGTTTTGTAATTTTCTTTCTTTCTTTTCATTTGGAGATAGAATCTCACTTTGTTGCCCTCAGTAGAATGCTGTAGCATCATAGCTCACAGCAACCTCAAACTCTTGGGCTAAAGTAATTCTCTTGCCGCAGCCTCCCAAGTAGCTGGGACTCCAAGAGCCCCCCACAATGACTGGCTATTTTTAGAGACAAGGTCTTGCTCTTGCTTAGGCTGGTCTCGAACCCATGAGCTCAGCCAGTCTACCTGCCTTGGCCTATCAAAGTGCTAGGATTACAGGTGTGAGCCACCGCACCAGGCCAAGGTTTCATAATTTTCTCTGTAGAGGTTCTTCACCTCTTTTGTTAGGTATATTTCTAGGTATTTATTATATTTTTTAAGCTACCATGAAGGGAATTGTGTCCTTGATTAGCTTCTTATCCTGACTGTTACTGGCATATACAAAGGCTACTAATTTGTGGACATTGAGTTTGATACCCTGAGACATTACTATATTTTTTGGTCACTTCCAGTCGTCTTGTGATTGGGTCTTTGGAGTTCTCTAACCTCCTCTGCCATCTGGATGCCTTTTATTTCCTTCTCTTGCTTGATTGTATTGGCTAGAACTTCTAGTACTATATTGAACAGTAGTCGTGACAGAGGATAACCTTTTCTGATTCTAGTTCTGAGTGGAAAAGCTTTCAGTTTTACTCCATTCAGTATAATGTTAACTGTGGGTTTGTCATGGATGGCGTCAATCAGTGTAGAAAATGTAGCACTTATGCCTATATTCTGAAGTGTTCTAATTTCAGAATTTTATCAAATGCTTCTTCTGCATCTATTGAGAGGATCATATGGTCTTTGTTTTTGCTTCTGTTGATTTGGTGAATTATATTTATGGACTTGCATGTGTTAAACCAGCCTTGCATCCTGGGGATGAAACCTACTTGATTGTGATGAATGATTTTTTTAGATTAGATGAGTGTAATCTATTGGCTAGGATTTATTGAGAATTTTGCATCAGTGAAATTGGTCTTAAGTTTTCCTTATTGGTTTCAGTATCAGGGTGATGTTTGCTTAGTAGAATATGTTGGGAGAGGATTCCTTCCTTCTAAATTTTTTGGAATAATTTCTATAGCATGGCTATTAGCTCTTCTTTGAAGGTTTGATAGAATTCTAGTATGAAACCATATAGACCAGGGTATATTTTTGTTGGGAGGTTTTCTTTATTGTTTCTTTAATCTCAGTTCTTGAAATCAGTCTGTTCAAGAGATCCATTTCTTCTTGGTTAAGTCTAGGGAAATGGTGCAATTCCAGGTATTGATCCATTTCTCCCACATTGTCAAATTTCTGGACATAGAGTTTCTTGTAGTACTCAGAGATGATCACTTATATCTCTGTGGCATCTGTTGTTATTTCCCCTTTTTCCTTTGTGATTGAGGTTATTAGAGATTTTACTTTTCTGTTTCTGGTTAATCTGGCCAAAGGTTTATTGATTTTATTTATCTTTAAAAAAAAAATCAACCTTTGGCTGGGCATGGTGGCTCACCTCTATAATCCTAGTACTCTGGGAGGCTAAGGCAGGTGGATTTGCATGACCTCACGAGTTTGAGACCAGCCTGAGCAAAAGTGAGACCCTATCTCTACTAAAAATAGAAAAATTGAAGCCAAAGGATCACCTGAACCCAAGTTGGAGGTTGCTGTGAGCTATGACACCACAGCACTCTACCTAGAGTGATAGCTTGAGACTCTGTCTCAAAAAATAAAATAAAAATCAACCTTTTGTTTCATTAATTTTCTGAATGATTCTTTCGTTTTCAATTTCATTAATTATTTTGTTTATTTCTTTTCTTTTCTTGAGTTTGGGATTAGATTGTTCTTTTTCCAATTGCATAAGATGGTTCATGAGTTTGTTAATACACTCTCTTTCTGTTTTTTGAATGTGGGCATCTAATGAGATAAATTTCCCTCTTAAGACTGCTTTTACTGTATCCCACAGGTTTTGGTAACTTGTGTGTCTTCATTGTTGTTATGTTTGTGGAATTTAACAATTTCCTTTTTTATCTCTTCCTGAACCCCACTATTATTCAGCATAAGGTTGTTTAATTTCCATGTCTTTGTGTGGAGATGAACATTTTTGTTAGAGTTGAGTTTGACATTTATTGCCTTGTTGGTCTGAGAAGATACAAGGTATAATTTCTATTCTTTTAATTTTGTTGAGGTTTGATTCGTATCCCAGAATGTGATCTATTTTGGAGTATGTATCATGGGCTAATGAGAAAAATGTGTATTCTTTAGCTTTGGGATAGTATGTTCTACATATGTTTATTACACTCATTTGTTCTAGGGTCACATTTTAGTCCTTTGTATCTTTGTTTAGTTTATGTTTAGAGAATCTGTCTAGTTCCATGGGGGGGGGGTTTAAAGTTCTCAGCTATTGTGTTATCATATTGTTCAGACCACTCAAGGTCTGTTTCATAAATCTGGAGCACTTAAGTTGGGTGCATAAATAGTAAAAACTGAAATGTTTTCTTGTTGTATTGCTCCTTTGACTAGCATAAAGTGTCCATCTTTGGCTTCCTTAACTTTAGTTGCTTTAAATCCACTTGTATCTGAAAGTAAGATTGCAACTCCTCCTTTCTTCTGATTTCCGTTTGCTTGAAATACTGTTTTCCATCCCTTAACTTTGAGGCTTGATTTGTCCTTCAAAGCTAGGTGTGTCACCTGGAGACAACACATGGATGGCTTATGCTTTTTTATCCAATCAGCCAGCCTGCACTTCTTCAGTGGTGAATTCAGTCCATTGACATTTATTGAGAAAATTGGTAAGTGTGGTGGAGTTCTATTCATTTTGTGAAAGTCTATCATGTAGTTTTATCCCTTTCACCATTGTGGAAGCTAAGTTTTGACATTTAACTTCTAGTGTTTACTTTGCTGGTGGTCCATCGTGACAGTCAGTGTGAAGAATAGGTCTAAGTATTTCCTGTGTAGAGCTGGTATTGTTTTGGCAAATTTCCTCACTGTTTGTATATCCTCAAAAGATTTAATTTCTTTATCAACTTTTTTTTTTTTGAGACAGAGCCTCAAGCTATCCCCCTGGGTAGAGTGCCATGGCATCACGCTCACAGCAACCTCCAACTCCTGGGCTCAAG
>NW_003852401.1:45432893-45434802 GCF_000181295.1 Otolemur garnettii
AGGTGCCCGCCACAACGCCTGGCCATTTTTTTTGGTTGCAGCCATCATTGTTGTTTGGCGGGCCCGGGCTGGGGATTCGAACCCGCCACCTTAGGTGCATGTGGCTGGCGCCTTAGCCGCTTGAGCCACAGGCGCCAAGCCTCTTTATCAACTTTGAAGCTTAGTTTAGCAGGATATAGAATTCTGGGCTGAAAATTGTTTTGTTTAAGAATGTTGAAGGTAGATGACCATTCTCTTCTGGATTGGAAGGTTTAAATTGAAAAGTCTGCTGTCATCCTAATGGTTTTGCCTCTGTAGGTTAGTTTGCCTCTGTAGGTCAGTTGGTGTTTACTCAATTTTTTCTTTCATCTTAACTTTGAACAGGTTCATTTACAGTGTGTCTTAGAGAAGCTCTGTTTGAGTTGAGACAACCCAGGGTTTGATATCCATCTGAAAGCAGTGTGTCGAGATCTTTAGTAAGACTTGGGAAGTTTTCATTTATGATAGTCTCCAGTAGGGCTTCCATTCTTTTGGGACAGTCTTCTTCCCCTTCAGGGATCCCTATTATTCATATGTTTGAAGGCTTCATGGAGTCTTGTAGTTCTCTAAGTGATTGTTCTGCTTTTTCTCTCCTTTTTTCTGCCTCTTTGAATACTTGGGTTAACTTGAAAACTTTATCCTCTATCCCTGAGGTTGTTCTTTCTTCTCCATGGTCTAACCTAGTTTAGACTTTCCACTGTATCTTTATATTCCCTGATTGTCTCCTTCATTTCCTTAAGCTTTACATATCCTTTCTATATTCTACATATCTCTTGTCTGACTTACGGTTCTGTCTTTCCATTTTCTCATCCATGCCTTTTGATCATCTTTATCATCCATATTTTAAATTCCCTTTCTGTCAAATCCATTAATTCTTTATAGGTGGAGTCTTTGGCAGTAGCTGTCTCATAGTCCCTTGGGGGAGTTGCTCTGTTTTGGTGTTTCATGTTGCCAGAATTTTCTGTTGGTTCCTCCTCACGTGTTCCTACTTCTTGTTTACCTCCTTGTCTTCCTTTTTCCTTCTTGCTTCCTCCTTTGCTAAATTACTTTGTCTTGGATGTTAGCTCAAAAAGAAGAGAAGAGTACAGTGCAAGCAAGGAGACACAAAAGGCAAAAAAAGAAGAAAAAAGAAGGAAAGAGAGAAGGAAAAGAAAAAGAAAATGGGAGAGGGGATGAAAGAGAAGAATTGAAGAACAGGAGAAGAGAATAGGAAGAGAGAATGGGAATGATAAAAGAAATGGTATGGATTTGCACAGCATTAAGGCCACACCTGTAATTCAAGGATTTGGGGGGCCTGGGCTGGGTGGATCAGGAGCTCCTTACCAGCCTGAACAAAGCCAAACTCTTCCTCTGCCAAAAATAGGAAGAGAAAGAAAAGAGCAAAAACAAAAAACAAGAAGGAAAAAATAAGTAAAAATGAAAAAGAACTAGAAAAAGTCTACAGTATCAATTTGCCAGTACTATCTTTCCAGGACCAAAGGTAGAAGGGCTCCCCAGACCATGATCTCTTGGTCTCCTTGGGCCAGACTACTGCTGTGATCTCCCCACCAGAACACAGTCATGCCACCCCAGCACACAGCAAAAAAAAAAAAAAAGAAAAGAAAAATAAAAAAAATAATAAAGAAAATTAAAAACACAGTTGTATCAAATAAAGGAGAAAGAGAGAGAGAGAAAAGGAAAGAAAAATGAAAGACCAAAACAAGGAGGTGATATCTTAGCTGTTGCACAAGCAATTTATGTGGGAAAGATGAGGAAAGTAGAAGAGTCTCTACTAAAAGAGAGAATGAAGAGGAGTGAAATAGAATAAATGAGGCTAAAATACTGTGCCCCAAAATACAGGAATCATTGCTCTTGGTGAAAGTAAAAATGGGCTCGGCGCCTATAGCTCAAC
>NW_003852401.1:45435101-45436417 GCF_000181295.1 Otolemur garnettii
AAATTAACAAAAACAAAACACAACACAACAAAACAAAAGAAAGCTCAAATAGCCAAAAACTGCAGCAACTTTAGCAACATAGAAGAGGAAAAAAAATAAAGAATAAAAAACTTAAAAAATAATAATATATATGGCTTGGCACCTGTGGCTCAAGCTGCTAAGGCGTCAACCACATACACCTGAGCTGGCGGGTTCCCATCCAGCCTGGGCCCGCCAAACAACAATGACAGCTGCAACCAAAAAATAACCGGTGTTGTGGCAGGCACCTATAGTTGCAGCCACTTGAAAGGTGGAGGCAGGAAAATCACTTGAGCCCGGAAGTTGGAGGTTGCTGTGAGCTGTGATGCCATGGCACTCTACCCAGGGGGACAGCTTGAGGCTCTGTCTTAAAAATATAGACACACACACACACACACACACAGCAGAAGGGACCAACTTCACTAGGAATATGTATGTTGCAATATGTTGCTGAAACACCAGGTGGTGCTGTGGTGGTTTTTTTTGGGTTTTTTTATTTTTTAGCAGAGGCAAATAGCTGGCAACCTCTATGGTCCTTATTCCTAACTTAGTTGCTCTCAGTAAATGCCTGATTGTTTCCTCAGCATTCACACCCTGCTGGGTTGGAATCTTAAAACTCTCCAGAATCCTTCAGAGGCAGGTCTCACTGTGCCCCTTGACACTAGTTCCCATGGGGTGTGGGAATCCCTTAGCCTGTCCCAAGAGTGGAGTTCCAATCCCAGTAGACAGAATTAAGATGGCTATACTTTAGGCCCCTGCTAAGACCCCATAACCTTCTTGGGAGACCCCAAACTGATGGCAGATCCACTCCAACTGATATTCAAATCTTGTTGCTATATGTATACTGTTGGAGTCTGCCCACTCTTCCAAGCCTTCTGCACAGCTTCCCCCCAAAACCAAAAACTGAGAGGCTTCTTCACATACCAGACTTCATGGGGGTGTCCAGCTGATCCCTGTGTGTTGCAATCACTTGCCTAATGGTCAGATTTCCACCACTCCGGATCACGTGTAATATCCAGCTCATTACCTTCTCACTGTGCTCCCTGAGCTATGAGTTGGGTAAGGTTCCCAGACCAGGTATGGCTGGATTTTCTCATTTTCCCCAGCTCACCTGAAGGATCCTTCTGGTCTGCCATCTTGCTCCACCTCCCCCATGTGTGGTACTTTTAATTGTAGTGCACATCCTTGCTCCCTCAGAGAAGAGGTAAGGCTTCAGTGAGTGTGCTTCTAACAAAACACAGTGCTGCTCACTACAGCAGTGCAAAGAATCATGTTTGTAAAGTTTTTTTTTTTTTTTT
>NW_003852401.1:45437152-45477987 GCF_000181295.1 Otolemur garnettii
AAAAAAAAAAAAAGGACACTATCAAGAAAGTGAAAAGATAGTTCACAGAATGGGATGAAATATTTGGAAGCAATGTATCTGATAAGGGTTTAGTGTCCAGAATATACAAACAATTCTTATAACTCAACAACAGAAGATAACTAAATTCAAAAGGGACAAAGGACTTGAATAGACGTTTTCCCAAAGAAGATGTACTCAGTATCATTAGCCATTAGGGAAATACAAACCAAAACAACAGTGAGATTTGCTTCACACCCATAGGAATGGCTATCAGAACAAAGGAAAATCAATGTAAGGATGTAGAGAAATTGGAATGCTCATACGTTTCCAGTTGGGAATGTAAAATCATGCAGCCAGTGTGGTTTGGTAGTTCTTCAAAAAGTTAAACATAGTATTACCATATGACAGAAATTTTCCTGGGTATATACCTGATAGCAGGGATTTGAACAGATATTTGTACACAATGTTCATGACAGCATTATTACAATAACTAAAAGGTGGGAACAACCCAAATATCCATCAATAGATGAATGGATAAAGAAGATGATGAATGGATAAACAATGTGGCATATACCTCTGATTGAATATCATTCAGCCTTTTTTTTTTTTTTTTTTTGAGACAGAATCTCAGTCTGTTGCCCCAGGCTAGAATGCCATGGTGTCAGCCTAGGTCCTGGCAACTTCAGACTCCTGGGTTCAAAGGATCCTTCTGCCTCAGCCTCCCAAGTAGCAGGGTTTATAGGCATCCACCACAATACCTGCCTAATTTTGCTATTTTTAGTAGAGATAGGGTTTCACTCTTCTTCTTCAGGCTGATATTGAACTTCTGAGTTCAAGTGATTCTTCCACCTCAGCCTCCCAGAGTGCTAGGATTACAGGTTTGAACCACCATATCCGCCTATTCAGACTTTAAAAGGAAGGAATTTTTGACACATGCTATACCATGGATGAGCCTTGAAGACATTATGCTAAATGAAATAAGCCAGACACAAAGACAAATATTGTGACTCCACTTTCATGATGTGCCCAGAACCCCAGAATAGTTAAATTCAGAGAGAAAAAGTAGAATAGTGTTTACCAGGGGCTGAGGGAAGAAGGAGGGAGTTAGTTTTAATAGACATAGAGTTTCTGTTTGGAATGATGAAAAAGTTAGAAGACAGGTATGTGGTGGTGGTGATGGTAAACATTTCATGCCAGTGAATTGCAAAAATGGTTAAAATAGCATGTTTTATGTATATTTTACCAGAATTTAAAACTGTGTTCATCTCAAAAAGAAAAGTGAGACACAACATGCTGGCTCTGGGAGTTTTGTTTTATTTTTACTTTTTATTGACATGTGTATACACGGAAAATATACAGCTTGATGGATTTTCACAAACCCAAAACACCAATGCAACAAGTGCCAAATCAAGAAAGAACACAGGGGCCCTTCCTACTCCCTTCCAGCGGGAGTTATATTTGAATAAGAATATTAATATGTGGAATGTCTCAGTGACAAATGACCCAATCTGCCAAGGACCTCAGAAGACCAGTGCCAGGAGGTTGTCTCAGTGCCGGTAGGCCAGTTTATGTAGAGCAGGCCTGAGCCTCACCTCTCACAGCTATGTCTCAGCTGAGGGAGAAAACATCTTGAGAGCCTGAGGGGTGGCCAAAAGCAGAAGAGGCTGGGCACCATCTGCTTAGGGTCCAGCCCCAGCACACCTGCTGAAAATACTTTGAGGAATCTGCTGTGCACTTTTATAAAATGCACACCTACAGCAACAGTAGAGGACATTATACTAAGTAAAATCACCAGACACGAAAGACAAATTCTGCACAACCTTCCTTATAGGTGGAATCTAAAAAAGTCAAACTCATAGAAACGGGGTAGAGGGTGGTTACCAGGGGCTGGAGGTGGGGGAATGGGGAAATGTTGGTCCCGGGATACAGTGTTGTGGTTACAGGATGAATGATTGTTGGAGACCTAGTGTACAGATGCTGAATGTGGTAAATGGTAATGTGTACTGGCTGGGCATGGCAGCTCACACCTGTAATCCTAGCACTTGGGAGGCCGAGGCGGGCGAACTGCCTGAGGTCACGGGTTCAAGACCAGCCTGAGCCAGAGTGAGACCTTGTCTCTAAAAATAGCCAGGCATTGTGGCGGGCACCTATAGTCCCAGCTACTCAGGATTCTGAGGCAAGAGAATTGCTTGAGCCCAAGAGTTAGAGGTTGCTGTGACCTGTGACGCCATGGCACTCTACCAAGGGAGACAAAGTGAGACTCTGTCTCAAAAAAAAAAAAAAAAAAATAGTAACGTATACTTGAAATTTGCTAAGAGAGTAGATCTAAAGTGTTCTTGCCATTTAAAAAAAAGTAACTGGGTGAGAGTGATGGATGTGTTAATTAGCTTGACTGTAGTAATTGGTTCACAATGTACAACAAAACATCATGTTGTGCACTTTGGGGAAGGAGAAAACAAATTGCAACATATGATAATAAACACTTGTCAATAACAGGGAGAATGCACGCCTTACTTCCCAGTCCTCTGGGGTGGGAGAACTGCTTGGCTGGGAGCTCAAATGCATCCCTAGAACTTGCTATCAACCTGCTCTTTGGCTGAATATAAAAGGCAATAGCTGCTTTTCACCTTCTGCCTCAGCAGGTGATCTGAGTCAGCATCAGCAGGGACAAGTCATGCAGACAGTGATAAAAATGGCACCTTATCTCCGTGGTCTTCCTCCCCAAAGGCTACAGCCCAGGTTAAATCATAAGGAAAACATACAACAAACCCCAGTTGAGGAACATTGAACAAAATACTTGACCAGTACTCCTCAAAACTGTCATGGTCATTGTTGGTGGAAAACACTCAAATCTTTTCCCATTCTCTCTCATATGACAGTTGTCTACACAGAACACGACTTCTGCGACAGGTAGAGGGTGTTTCTGCCCTCCCCCAAACAAGCAGTCGGTTCTGCAGGAGACACCAGCTTGGTGTCCCCCAATCCTGTTCTGGTACCTGATACTTGGAGATAGCCTCAGACCCCACAGAGTGAGGGCTCAGTCCCCAAGTCTGCCCCCCACACTGCATGCTGGTCTTGGTGGCAGTCTAGGCCTACTGGCTTCAGCTGGAGTTCCCACAACCTGCCTCCCTCTGCTTTGCTGGAGCAGCCCACAGTAGTCGGAGACACATTACCCGTTTATTGTAAAGGCCATTACAAAGGAAGCAGATGAAGAGAAGCTAGGTGAGGTGTGGGGGAAGGATAGAGGAGATTCCACACCTTTCTGGACACCACCCCCCAGGAACCTTCATGCATTCAGCTCTCTGGAAGCTGACCTGGTCCTGGGGGTTTGTGGAGGCTTCATTACATAGGCATGATCAATGAAACCGTTGGCCACTGGTGATCAATTTGACCTTTTAGCCTCTCTCCCCTTGTGAGGGCAGAATGTGCTAACCCTCTAATCTGGTGTGGCCAGCCTGCCTTTACTGACAGCCAGTGTTAGCATACAAGAAGAACACACTGTGTTGACTGTAGGGATTTGGGGAGTTGTAAGCCAGGAAAGGGGATAAAGACCAAATATATATTTCACCAATCACAGTCATCAAAACAAGAAAAATCTGAAGAGCTGGCACAGCCAGAGGCGCCTAAGGAGACATAAGGACCAAATGGAATGTGTCCTGGAGGGGATCCTAGAACAGAGAAGGACAAGAGAGCAACTGAGGCAATCAGAACAAAGTCTGGACTTTAGTAAGATGTTAGTGACCTTGGTTCATTAACTGACAGATCTGCCATACTTTTTTTCCCTGTTCGTTTTTTATTTGTGTCTATTCATGGGTTTCAAGTGCCATTTTGCTACATTGATATATTGCCTTGTGGTGAAGTTGCCTTTGGTGCAGCCATTACGGGGGCAGGGCACACTGTGCCTCCCAGCAGCCTCCCAGCCCCTCGAGCGCCATCGCCTGCTGTGCAGACTTGCTTCCACCTGTGCACGTTATTTAGCTCCTGCCTAATAAGTGGGAGCAAATGTGCCATCCTAATGGGAGATGTTACTGATGGGAGGACTGGGTGTGGGGTAAATCAAAACTGTTTTTTACTAATTTTTGTAGTGATACTAAGTCTAAAATTGTGTTAAAATGAAAACTTATTATGAAGAGTCAACACCAGTCACTTTCAAATGATGAAACTGTTGGCATAATTTTTTTTTTGAGACAGTCTCAAGGTGTTGCCCTCGGTAGAGTGCCATGGTGTCACAGCTCACAGCAACCTCAAACTCTTAGACTTTAGCAATTCTCTTGCCTCAGCCTCCCAAGTAGCTACAAGGCTGGACTATGTTTTTTTTTTTTTTTTGTAGTTGTCGTTGTTTGGCAGGCCTGGGCTGAATTCAAACCCGCGAGCTCCAGTGTATGTGGCTGGTGCCCTAGCCGCTGAGCTACAGGCACTGAGCCAGGTTGGCACAATTTTTGTTGCTTAGCCTCTGACCTGCCCATGCTTAGGACATCTGTGGGTGGAGCCCCAGCCCTGCCCTGCTGGGTGAAGGGCAATTCACGGCACTTCCCTCCTGTCCCACCCCTGTGAGTGGAAAAGGTGCTTGCTCGCCAGCCAGGGTCAGATGGGAGTTTCCCCCACCCCAGCCTTCCCAGAGTGTAAGGGAAAGGAACCTAGGGAAGCTCCTCAGAGACGCCAGGCCTCCAGGTATTCCAAACACATTTCCATCTATTCAGGGGAAACAGTTCACATTCAACAGGCCAAAGTTCAAGTCTGCTTTTTGCATTGGGCAGCCCATTCCTGGGGCAGTTCCATCCTAGCTGTGCATTAATGCTGCTGACGTGAACCTGAGGTTGCAGGAACGTGGAAGCCCCCCCAGTACTTTGTCATTAAATTTCATGAATCACTTTGGCTGCAGATAACACAAAACAAATTCATTAAAGGAGAGAATACCAATATTTCTCTTCATGTACCAGCTTTTTAGTGGGTGGTGCTAGCCATCTGGGCACCTCGAGCCCACCTTCAAGGTGTGAAAGTGCCTTCCAGGCATGTCTTCTTAGACCAGCGGTTCTCAACGTGTGGGTCATGACCCACTGGAACTGTATTAAAGGGTGCGGCATTAGGAGGTTGAGAACCACTGTCTTAGACATTTTTAAACTGCCTTTATTAACACATCAACCTCCTAACGAGGTGGCCACAGTGGCAGGCTGAAGGCAGCCAGGGTAAGGCAGCTCCCAAAAGGACGAGTGGGAGGATCCTCCACTGACAGCCTGGCCTCTCTTGGCTCCTCCTCACTGCCCCCCATATCCCTCACTTCCTCTCTGCTGTGAGCTCCTGGAAAGAGCTCTGGGCAGGGTCTGCCTGGTCTGGGAGCAGGTGGTGGGAGGCCAAATGATGGCTTTGGTGCGACAGCCTTTCCTTCCAGCCAGGGTTTGGGCTTCACTACCCTCAGGCCCCAGCCCTGGTGAAGCTGTGAACTCAGAGGGCTCATGCAGAGCTGCCCTGTTGGTCCCTACCCTGCCTTCTGTCTGGGTGGCCAGCTTTGGAGAGTGGTGTGAGCTCAAAGCAGGATGGCAGCAGACCCGCCACTATCCCTTCAGAGCCCTCATGCCCTTTTGGAGCTGACCCTCCCACTGTGTCTGCCTGCCTTGGTGAGTGTCTCCATCCCTGCAACTTTCTGCCCACACCGTGTGAGCTGGGCCACAGCAGTCCCCTCATCTGGGCACCTGGCAGACTGTGTCCTTGGTCTTCCCAGGATTCCTGTCTGCTGACCTTGACCGTCCAACACAGACCTTGGTTCTCATAGCCCCTGCCCATCACCCCCAGGGCCTCTAGCCAGCTGCTTTTCCCTCTTACCTCGGCCACCATCTCACTTGTGCCTGGGGCAGGGCAGACCAGTGAGCTCACGGCTGCAGTTTGTGTGTGAAGTGCCTCCTTCCTGCCCTGGATTCATGTTTCTCTCTCCCTTTCATTCTGACTTCTGCTGCCGAGCCGATGCTGCAATAGCAAAAACTTAGCAAGACCACGAAGGGCCAGGGTTCATTCGGTTCTGTAGTCTTTGAACTCAAAATGAATTTAACCACATTAGCTGAAGCCAGCAAGGATGTGCAGGTTTTTCAGAGTTGGCTGTGGTAAGGCAGATTCCTGTGTGTGAGTAGAAACCTTTGAATGGAACAGCCAGGAATTGAGTTGGCTTGTCAGAAAGATGAAAGGTCAGGTCTGCAGTGACAAGTGGTCCTGCTTCAGGTTGGGTCTGTCCTCACCAGCCATTGTCCAGCCTCTGAACAGAAGGTAGCCTCCTCCATTCAAGTCCTGGGCAGTACCTTGACTCTGCTGGGGCATCCCAGAGAGGTCATGTTATTTCCTGCATGAAGGACAGTCTGCATCTGAAAAGGTCATCCACAGCCTCACCTGATCACTGAGTATTAATAAAAACCAAATGAGGCTGGCAGCCTGTACTGCCTGGCTGAAAGCAAAGGCCACAGTCATCCCAGGTCATTTATACACAGCTCCATGTCCTGTGCCGCTACTCTTATAGTACAGACACAAAGAGAGGTTCCCTTTGCTGGTGGTCAGAAGGTGAGAGGCCCAGGATTTAAAGGTTTCCTGAGCTGTGGGACTTCAAGTGCTAAAACCAGGATTATCCCAGGAAAACCAGGGTGGTTGGTCCCCCTCTGGAGGGGCCCAATGCAGAGATCAAGAGGAAGCCGACCTTGGGCTGCTCTGGCTGATAAACATTTGTGTGTTCCATATAAACTGAAACACATTAAATCAGTGTGTTGGTTATCCTTTCAAAAACCTACGGCTTCTTAATGCTGCTTGTGCCTGAGAAAATACAATAGATTCCTTGCACAGCTAACTTTTGAGATTCTCACTCCTCCATTCTTTCTCCAATAACGTTCTTAGGAATATACTTCTGTGCACCGACAAGTCTGAGTGCCTTGAGGCTATGTTATGAACTAACAGTGCCTGTTTCCTGCCCCCTCAAGAATCAGGTTAAGACTTTAGATGCTTATTGAAAAGCAGGTGGCTGGGTTGCAGGCCCGGGAATGCCATGTATGAGGCTGTTTGTGTAAAAACAGGTGGCATTTTTCAGTTCTCAGATTAGTGCAAGCCTTTTGCAGAAAGTCAAGCCCCAGCATGCTGGTTTACCTCTGCTTTCTATAGCACATAATCCCAGAGCTTGTGCCTAGCGTTTCTGGAAACATCCCTGTTCCGAGCAGCGCTTGTTGTGACCTTTGTGAGTGCTTGCAGCTGAACCTCAGTGCAGGAAAGTGGATAGCCTCTGGGGACAGACTTACTTTGCTTATCACCTTGAAAACAAATGAAGAGCCCTCGAGCTTCACTTTGGAGTGGTGGTGATGCTGGCCACGATGCTCTGGGGGCTGTGTCCGGTGTTTGATTTGCTTCTCTTCTGCCCTCATTGCAGATGGCTCACACTGAAGAGACAACCCACGAGATTATTGGCTTTCTTGACCGGACCTTGTACAGATGGGATCGTCTTGGCATCGAGGCCCCTGGGTCAAAAGAACTGGCCAGACAGCTCCTTAAAGAGCTGCACACTCAAGTCCAGCAAGGAACGTAGAGCACGTGGGTGCTGCGTGTGGGATCAGCCTCCACGGCCATGGGACAGTTGATGAGCCACCTTTTCATGGCCATAAGCTTGTCCTAAGCTGGGAGGACAAACTGTACACAGCTCCAGGAGATCTGGTAGTATGTATTTGACAGAATTTGAAGACAGATGTTTTATTATGCCGAACTCAGTCACATTTATTCCTTAATGACTGTGTGTGCCTTCAGCATTCCCTGCACCTGCTCTGCCCGGGACAGGGAAGGTCAACTGGAGAATGACTACAGGAGAGGCTTGCCGGGGGGAGAGATTTTTATTTCCTTTTTTAGCCGTATCAAGGTGAGATGCACAACTATTACTTTAACAATTTAAAGTCTTTGGACCATGAAATAGGTCGTGAACCACTGAACAATTTAGAGAAGTAATTTAGCCTTTTTTCACAAATCTAGTTTTTTTAGGAGTTAGGAAATTGGTATTCCTTTTAGTCCTTAGGGATTTGAGATGAGGCCACACTGTTTTGCTTCCATAACAAATTCTTCTTATTATTATTTTTTAGAGAGAGAGTCTCACTTTGTTGCCCTCAGTAGAGTGCTGTGGCATCACAGCTCACAGCAACCTCCAGCTTTTGGGCTTAGGTAGTTCTCTTGCCTCAGCCTCCCAAGTAGCTGGAACTACAGGTGCCCACCACAATGCCCAGCTATTTTTTTGTTGTTGCAGTTTGGCTGGGGCTGGGTTTGAACGCGCCACACTTGGTATATGGGGCTGGTGCCCTACTCACTGAGCCACAGGTGCTGCCCCCATAAGAAATTCTTCATCCAGAAGACTCAGGACCTCCCCAGCTTCCCCTTGTTCACTCCCACTGCCCAGCCAGGCAGAGAAGAAACAGAGCACCACCGTGGCAAGAGGTGGTGGCAGAGCCACTAAAGGGAATGCGAGGGCCAATCCTGCCATAGTGGGCTGCTGTCTCACAGCGGGGGAAGGGCAGCACACTCTGTTCTGCATCTGCTCCATCCTGCCTCTCCCAGAGAGCCACCACTGCTACCTGAAAGATGGCCAGAAGCGAGGTTGCAGGATGGGTGGAGAAACACTAGGAGAGATTGTCATACCGGTGTCCCATGAAAACAAAACAAGAACTGGTGGGGTGGCGCCTGGGGTTCAGTGAGTAGGGCTCCAGCCCCATATACTGAGGGTGGCAGATTCAAACCTGGCCCTGGCCAAACAGCAACAAAAAAATAGACAAGCATTGTGGCGGGCGCCTGTAGTCCCAGCTACTGGAGAGGCTGAGGCAAGAGAATTGCCTAAGCCCAGGAATTGGAGGTTGCTGTGAGCTGTGAGCTGTGAGCTGTGACACCACAGCACTCTACTGAGGGCGAGAAAAAAGAAAAGAAAAGAACCGGAAATTTCGGATAAACAATTGGTAACCCCCAGTTGAAGCTGTTTTTCCTTTCAGATTTATTCTGAACTTACACTGATGGACATTCTTTTGTGTGTATGCTGTTTGTAGAGTGAGTAAAGACTCTTTCATGTTCATTTTGATTTACGTGTCAGTAGTCTGAATCTTGAGTCCTGTTGAGGAATTAATAAAATATTGTTGGATTAGAGGTTAACTATTAGGGGAATTACTTGCTTTGGTATAGAGCAATGCTAATGCATCCATGTGAAAATCTGGAAAATTCTGAGAACTTTTGACCTGAGCCTGCCTTCTGAGAAACATTACAGTATGAAAGGTGTACTATTAAAATATTTCGATCACGACTGCCATAATTATCATTACTTTTGCATGAAAAATGCTGCATCAGAATGTGTAGGAGTTAACAAAGGAGTTGTACGTTTCCCTTGGAGATGAGGACACCTCTCCTGTTTTGAACCTGAGCTTGTGGTTCTGCCACACCAACTATGAGCAACCTGTAAGGACATGAAAAAAGGGTCTCAATTTGGTGGTAGCCCCCAGGAAAGACCCCTGTGGAGGAAGGGCTTCTTCACCCATCAGCCGTGTGACCAGAGTTGTCACTTGTCCCTCTCCACTGTCTTTTACAGCACACAGTAAAACCAGGGTGGATGGGGCTGTCCAGCCCAGACTGTTCACGCTGCACTCCTGGAGGATGTCTTCCTATTCTGACTGTCCCTCATCCTGTCCGCAGCATCTCCCAATTCCTTTACAGAGCTTCTGAGTTCTCGTGTGCATTGGACATTTCTGTTCTGGCTGGGCTGGAATGTCCTGAGTGGGCAGGACTTAGTCTCTATCCTGATGGATTCCCAGACAGTCCCATAGGTTCTTGGGGTGAAAAACTTTCACCAAGGGACAGCAGGCACTGGCCTGTTCACTGGTTTCACTTTTTCCCCTTTGCCCTTTCCCACCCTAATGAAGGTGCTAATAAGAGACGACCCACTCCTGTCATTCCCCTCCACCCGGTAAAGGTCACAGGGCTGCCAAGGCATAGCGTGGGGGTGGGGTGCTCTGCCCTTAAAACCCAAAGCAGGCAGATACACCCTTCCTGGGCAAGGCCAGGCCCAGGAAAGGCAGAGCATTTGGGGCAGGCTGAAAATGATTTAAGAAACTCTACATCTTCTTCCAGTTGTCCTAGATATTCAGGAAAGTCTGGACATGTGGGTGGGTTCTCTTAGTTTTTTGAAAGAAGTTCAAAGAAGTAGGCGTCTAGCTGAAAGCTGGCTCTGGGGAACAGGCACCCCAAGGCCTCGGGGTGTGAGAGCAGCAGGGGCACTGAGCACCACACCCTCCTGGGACACAAGTGAAGCCAGGAGAAACTTCTGGTCTCCCCATTGTACAGTTTTTGATAAATAGGGCTGAAGAAAAGATGGAATTATTTTTCCTTTCTCTTTATGGAAAATATATAAAAATCATCTACCACCAGTGGTTCTGGTAATGGAGCTCTTTTCTTTGCCAGACACTGAGTTTAACATGAAGTCATGGATTTTACCCCAAACTTCCAAGTTAATCATTACTAAGCCTTTTGACAACCAAAGACCCATAAATTAAGGGAAAATAAGTATGTATGTGTCTTGAAGCCTCCACCTAAAATCAGTTCCACAGTTAGTGCAACCAGTGGGTCTAAATCCTGTCCCTCACCTACGGACTGGTCACAAAGACACTAAAGCTGTAGGGCCTTATACCACACTTGGTGTCTGTAGTAGGAAATTTGTATTCCCAGGACTCTCGGTTGCAAGCAACAGAAAGGGACACTGACTGTGGAAAGAAAAAGGGAACTAACAAAAAGGGCATCTAAAAGCTCAGCTGGTAGCCAGATGAGGTACTGCTAGCTGGCCAGCAACAGTCCCCAAAATCTTAACTTGAGATGGTCTGGTGAGGAATCTCCTGCTGTCATTGTCAATGCTCAGACCCTTTGTTTGTTTTTGAGACAGAGTCTCACTGTGTCAATCTTGGTAGATTGCAGTGGTGTCATAGCTCATAGCAACCTTGGGCTTAAATTATTCTCTTGGGCTCAGCCTCGCAAGGAGCTGGGATTACAGGTGCCCACCACAACACCTAGCTGTTTTTGGTTGCAGTTGTCGTTGTTGTTTGGCAGACCCAGACCCAGGATAGATTCAAACCCACCAGCTCCAGTGTATGTGGCTGGCGCCCTAGCCGCTGAGCTATAGGCGCAGAGCCAGCTCAGACCCTTTGGAATGTGTTCCAGCAGGGAGAGAGAACCCTGCATCCCTTTCAGAGAGCCTCTGTGACTGAGGGAGGAGCCAGGTCATCAGCCTGCACTTCGGCCATAAAGGAAGGTGAGAAAGCAAGAATCCAGCTTGTTTATTTTATGTAATGATAATGGGAAGAGAAAAGTATCCACATACGTCATCTATAGTTGATAGACGATGATAGCCATACATCATCTATAGTTTAGAACTGTTCTAGAGCAACTTAGGTCTGAGTCCCATGAAACAACCCCACATTCAACAACAGAGGGAGAAGCAGAGAAGAAGCCTCAGAGGCATCTGCTTCTCAAATGTGGCACCACTCACACTTTGGGTTGGCTTGCTCTGTTGTGGGGCTGTCCTGTTCATTGTAGAGTCAGCAGCATTCCTGATCCCCAACAGTAAGTGCCAGAAGCACCCCTCCTGCCAGTGGTGATAAAACTTTCTCTGGACATTGCCAAATTCCCCTTCCAACTGAAGATGAACTGGTCTTATATCTTGAATATAAGCACTGATGGTCACAGAGATAGAAATTAGACTTAGTAGAATGTGTGGTTGTTTTTTTTTTAAAGAGACACAAGGTCTCAGGCTGTCACTGAGGCAGAAGTACAGTGGTATGATAATAGCTCACAGCAACCTCAAACTCCTGGGCTCTGGCAATCCTCCAGCCTCAGCCTCCCAAAGTGCTGGGAATATGAGTGCACGTCGCCAAGCCGAGGAAAAATATCAGTGAACCAACTACACAATCTGATTCCAAAATAACTATGGAAAAACAAACATTCAAGAACAGCCAATTTAAACGTGAGTAGATAGAGTGTTTATCTATTATTTAGATACTTCACTTAGGATAATGGTCTCTAGTTCCATCCATATTGTTGTAAAAGGCACTAACCTCCCATTCTTCATGGCTGAGCAGTACTCCATCGTAAACATATGTCACATTTGGTTAATCTGCTCATGAATTGATGGGCATTTGTATGATCCACATCTTTGCAATTGTGAATTGGGTTGCCATAAGCATTCGAGCACAGGTGTCCTTTTGATATAGGGGCTTCTTTTCCTTTGGGTGGATGCCTGGTAGTGGGATTGCTGGATAGAATGGTGGGTCTACTTTTAGTTCTTAGTCCACTCTGTTTTCCACAGAGTGTGTATTAATTTGCAGTGTCACCAACAGTGAGTAAGTGTTCCTTTCTCTCTGCATCTACCCTAGCGGGAAATATAACTCAGTGGAAATCAAACAGGGAGGGAGGAGGCAGGGATGGGCAAACACCTACCTGACGGGTGCAGTGAGCACTATCTGGGTGATGGGCACACTTAAGACCCGACACTGCAGCACTACAAAAGTGATCCATGTAACCCAGAACATTTACATCTCTGTAATACTTTGAAATAAATAAATAAAAAGTATAGGGGGAAAAAAGGAGCAGCCAGGAGAGTTCTGAAAGTTAAGTGTAATGACAGATACCGTGTGCCGGCACACACTCCAATGCCAGAGTCATCGAAGCAGTGAGGTATTTTTCACGGACAGATGGGTGGGACCATAGAAGGACCACAAAGACACTGCACCCCTGGAGGTCACCAGCGCCCTCTGTTGCTGTAGCCAACAGCCCATTCTCAGGCCTCACCCTGACCACAGGTCGACAGCACCCTGTGTGCTGGGCCCTCCTAATCCCTGACGTTTGCTCTGGGCTGGTGGGACACTTGGGTCTCCTCCTACCCATGGGGCCTTTGCTTCTGACCCCTTCCTAGTGAGCACCCCAGGACCGGTCTATGAGCTTGACCCAGTCCTGCTTATGACTGCACACAACCAAGACCCAAATAGTCCACTGGGAGGTCCCGTGATGCTCTCCAGCTGAACACACCCCAGGTGGTCCTCTGGCCTCCATGTCTGCTAACACCCCATCTCTCCTGTGACTCAGGCTGAGCCTCCCTTTCTCTCATGCCTGCATGCAATCCACCAGGGAGTCCCCCACTCTGACCACTCCCCACCCGCCACTGCCTCCTGCCTCACCTTAGTCATCCCCTGCCCTGTAAATACCTGTGGAATGAACATGTACAGGATCGTACATGGCTGAGGCTTTTCAATCAACAGGGAAAAGATGATTCTGGGAAAGAAAGTTACCTCCCTGCTCCTTAGACCAAAATAAACATTAAGGAACAGACTACCCGGCCCTCTTTCTTTCCAGATGTTGGTGTCAGCGGGACCGCTCTCTGGATCTCTGAATGTTCTCCAGAGAAGGCTCTAGCAGTTTTCCTGCTGGGAAAGAGGAGGGTGGGAGAGGTAGGAGGGCTGCTGCCATGCTGGGAAGATGGTATATTACTAAGATAAATAAGGATTCAGTTTATAAAATTAGAACTTCCCTAGCCCAAGCCATAGAAAGGATTTTCTGAACTTTAATTTAGCGTTTCCTGCTCATCACTGGTTTGCAGACTTACACTTGTACCCCATTTCAGCCCAGCCTCACCCCCCTACACACCCACAGCCCTGCCTGGGGCCAGGCTCAAAGCTCCGTGGGGCAGCTTCAGGGAAGGCTCCGAGTACTTTGTGGGGAGGGGCTGAGGCTGCAGCAGACTTCCAGGCAGTCGTGTGCTGGACCCCAGCGTCTTCCTCAGCTGCGCTGGGGCCTCAGAGGGAGCCCTTTTTAAGCGCAATGCAAAACCAAGAAACCACAGGAGAAAAGATTGATAAAACTGTCCATATAGAAATAAAAACCAAAATAACCCCCAAACTCAATACTGGAACTCAATCCCAAATGATATACTGGAAAAAAAATATTTGCAGCACATGACAAACAACTAACTACCTAACTTCTGAAACTTTTCTACAAATCAGTTAGAAAAAGGCCACCAGTCCAAGAAACCCATGGGCAAGGGGTGCGAACACTGCATACAAATAACAGAAAGAGAAATACAAACGACTTTCAAAAGCTATTTAACATAGTGTAGAGAATGGAAATTAATGCAATTACTTTTCCGTACCAAGTTGGAAAAGGCAAAGATTGATACTGCTGTATTGATGAGGGAGTGGGGAAAATCACTCCCCTACCCCAAGGGAGGGAAGGAAAATTAGGATCACCTTTTTGGAGAACAAGTGGTCAAATATCAAAATTTTAAATTTTTCCTTTCATTTGCAATTACCCCAAGGAAGTGGAAGTAAGAGCTTGAAGAAACATGTGTACACCCAAGTTCACTCAGTGCTCATCATAGGCAAAGACGGGAGCGGCTCGAGTGTCCCTCAGCAGATGAAGGATAAAGGAAGTGCGGGGTAGATGTGTTCACAGGATATTATTCAGCCTTAAAAAGGGCAGAAATACCGACACATGCTGCAGCATGGATGAAGCTGGAAGACTTTATGCCACGTAAAATAAGCCAGACACACAGGGACAAACACCGTGTGATTCTTTGATGATTCCACATGAGACCTTCTGGAGCTGGAGGTGGTGATGGCTGCACAGCAATGTGAACTTAAAGCCACGGAACTGTGTACTTAGAAATGGTCGAGGCCAGGTGTCGTGGCTCCTGCCTTGAAAAGTTCTGCTACCTGGAGAAGTCAAAGCGGAAACCGGCACAGACACTGAGCTGCCCTTTGTGTGTAGAGCAAAGGCTGTCCTTCCCTGTGTGCCGGCGTCCTTCCCGAGTTCCCCTGCTGGGACAGAGACTCAGCAGTCAGTCTCATTACTGGGACTGGGGTGGGTTGGGGAAGGGCCTAGGTGAAAAGGTGGGAAAAACTTTGTTTACATATTTTGGTGGTTTGCACGTGAGGCCTATGGGGAAAAAGTTGTAATCATCAATACACAAAGGAAGATTCTTGTTTATTCTACGAGAGGGCTGCTGTTAAATGATGCTATGAGGGGAAGGAGGCCCTGGCGCCATCTGTAACTTTAAAGGGAGACAGCTGCCTCTGTGTTCCTTGCACTTTAGTCAACGGGTGGCATTTTTATTGCTTATTCACAGGACTTATGTTCTAGCATTGGACAGAGTTTTCCAGAAAAAGATGACTTACTCATTATGGCTGGGTCCCTGGACCCCGAGGACCTCAGTGTCTTGAGCACCCCAACTAGAGAATGCAGTGGGCCAAATAGCCACCTGTCCATGTGCCCAGCCTCTGTGCTTGCTAATAGTCACCTTTCCTGCTCTAGACAGTGGCCTCCTCTGCCCCTAGGTGTGCTGAAGCCACGATTGCTGCAGTTATTTCTTCCTTGACATAGCATATAATTTAGTAAAGCAGATAAAATCATAAAATTACAATTCCTTACCTTTAAATTATCCTTTCTTTACAACCTAACATAAACGCACACTTGTTCCATTCCATTGGCAATCAATAAAATTGACTCCTACTTCAGCTTGTAGTTATGCCCATAACTCATGCTTTTTTGGAGCCTCCCTCCTTCAGTAGGGGGCCTTGGGAGACTCCAGTCATGGAGTTCAAATGTGGAAAGCTGGAGATGGGGCCAGAGAGCCATGTCTGAGCTGGAGGGGCTTTGACAACTCCTGCCTTTCAGAGCTCACCAAGAACTCCCATCAAGTCTTTAGAACACACTTCTGCTTCCAGAGGCCTATGCTGCTAGGCTCCTGCAACAAGGGAGGACTCTTGGGCCTGAAAAGAACTTTCTGGAACTTGGGACCCTTGTGGTGCAGTTAGGGCCTGACAATGGGGAGATTCAGCACCTCACCCACAGGCAAAAACACCTCCTGGCCTGGACTTTAAAGTGGGGACCCAACCCCATGAAGACCAAGCTGAAGGAAGTTACAGGCAGAAGGCACACAAAGACTACTTAGGAAAACAGAAACCACAGGGTGACACCCAGCCGCTCCAGTCCCAGACAAAGCCGCAGATGATCTGTCTGGCAAGGCGGCCCCGGGCAGAATCTGTGCCCGGCTCTCCTCTCCCAGGCGGGCAGCTTGCCTGGGACACAGGGTGTGCAGTCCCTGAGCACACCGCCAAGCCTTCTCGGGCCCACCCTCCTCGGTAACTGCCAGATGTGAGGTGAGCCCAGGCCAGGGGTGGTAGGGTCTGGTCTTTAGAGCAGCTTGTCCTGGCGCCCAGCTCCTTTAAGACCTTGGGGCTGAGAAGACAAACTCTGAACCTCCATTTCAAGTGGCACTCTGTGTCTGGGTACCAGATTGGTTCTCTGCAAGTTGTCTGGGGTAGATGGAAAATCAGCCTTTATCTGCATTTCCAGATTTGGCCTTGCACAACCCCCATCCCCCACAGGTCTGCAGGCGCCAGGTGGGCTTCGGGTGCCACCACCAATCTGCAAGGTCACAGCCTGGTGACCATACATCCCAGGGTCTTTCCTGGGCCTATGTGAGGACAAGGAGGCATCAAGCCCCTTCCTGGGCCCAGTCCCTAAGAGTGGTGCCCGTGCTGGCCTTCTCACAGGCTGGGGCTGCTGCTGGAATGCTGGTGCCTGTGCGCCCGCCAGCTGTCCCGCCGTGCTGGTCCTGGGAATGTCTACAGTTTTATGGTGGCTTCTTCCATTCCAGGCTGGGTGATGGGCCTCTTTTTCACACTGTCTGGTCATTGGACAGGAACAGAAATGCCTTATTAGCTGATCAATCTCCCAGACAGCACCAAAGGGTGGGAAAAGATCTATAAAACCTTGCCCTTGAATAGTCCCAACCAGCTTCTCCTCCCTCCACCTTGTAAATGTCCGGCCCAGAGCCCAGCCAGGGAGGGCTGAGGTCACTGTCTGCAAGGGAGGTGGCTAGGGGTGGGTGCAGGGTTCATGCCCCCTCACTCAGCCTGGACTGAGAGGCTGCCCCGGGGGGTCCTGCAGCCTTTCAGCCCCAGTTCCCCAAGCCTCTGAGGCGTCCCGGACCTGGCCTTAGGTGGAAGTGGCTATAGAGCTATAGGCTCGATTTTGCCACTGTCTTGGTGTCCCTGAGTGGAGTCCTTTCCAGGACCAGGCCCTGGAACTGTGGGGTGGCCCAACCCTGGAAGAAGGGAGCAGCGGCTGCACTCTCCCCCAGGGCCAGCCTCGCCCCTGCCAACCAAGTCCTCCAGCCCCACCAGCCTCATCTACAGGAGCGAGGAGGTTGCTGGCCTAGAACCGGAAGCTCTCAGCAGACTGTCCTGGGCACACAAACCCCTGGCTTTTAGCCGCTTGGTGGGTTGCAGCTGCCCCGGTGAGGCTGACCATGGTGACTGGCGGAGGTCCTTCCCCATGGCCTCCCCCTGGCTGGCCCCACCCAGGCTGCTCACTGTGTCCGGTTGAATATAACTGATCCAGAGAGCAGGCTGCTGTGTCCTGGAACTTATCTAGATTTGTAGCGATTTTCTCGCTGGAAAGAGATGGTTTAACCTAGGTTCCTGCACTTAGGACCCTCTCTGTACCTTAAGCAAGATCCCCTTGTTTGGGATGTAGACTATTATTTCTATGTTTTGATTTGAAATTCCAATAAAAATAAATGCTTCAAAATCCTTTAATCCTCAAATAGAGGCCAAGATGGAGACAAACCATCTCCTCCCCTAACCCATTTCCTGCCTTGGTCTGGCCGGAATTCCTAACACTTCTGACCTGGCGGTCACCCTGAGCTCCATGCTCCCATCCCCTCAGCGAGCTGCCCTTCCAGGCCAGGTCCCCAGGTGACGGGGTCCCTGAGTGACAGTGAGGCCTACAGGCAAGTGAATGTTGAGCAGAGTCACTGCCGCTGTCCCTTCCATGGGGAATCCCAGCTGGGGGGTCACTCTCAGAGGCCCAGCCACCCCGCCTCCTGCAGTCTGGCCTAGGACACACCGGTCCCAGACACAGGGCCTCTGGAGGAGAAATGCCCTTGGCTGATCCCTCGGCCCCCTGGAAGGCTGCCTGCTGCACTGGCGGGGAGCAGTTCCATCTTCCCCGAGGTAGCCTCAGCAGGAAGGGCTGGACCGGGCAGCCTATTCTGGAGCAAGACAGTTGCTTGGCAATTAACCCATTAACTGGCTCAAAAGAAAGACTGCTTCTTCTCACTCTAAATAAATCTGGCAAATGCAGCTGAGTTAATGCACTAACAGTTCAGTGCCTCACTGCTGCTCAGGGGACAGATGGCACTGCCACACTGCTGGTGGCTGCTGGCCACATGGCTACTGTGGCTGGTGCTAATATCTGCCCTCAGCACCCCTCCTAGCCGTATCCAGGCTCCAGGTATGGCCCTAGGGCTCCCATCGCACTCAGTCATGGTCTCACAAGAACAGAACTCAGGTCCCATGGGCTGTGCCTCAGGCCTGACAGACCCCATGTGGGCAGCCCCCACCACCGACACCTGTGACCACTGAATGCCCAAAGCGGCTCAGGATCAATCTTGCCTGCAGCTTGAGGACTTGGGTGTTTCTCTCTTCCAACTAGACCAGGGGACAATGGTTGTGTGTGGGCCTCCCTGTCCTGGGTCCCTCCGCTTGTGGAAGCATTATGTTGATAAAATAGTTTTGTTACCATCAGTTTATTTTACACTCAACCGGGGGTGGGGTGGGGTGGTGAGCTCTGCCAGGAGCTCCTACAGGCAAACCGCTGAGGGAAGCCAGAAAATGGCAGAGAAACTGCTAGGGAAGCAGGTGTGCCTGATTCCTGTGCACACAGGGCTTTGCGTCTTCCCTGCGGTGACTCATCTGTAGCAGCCCGGTTTCCATGCTTTCCAAAGTAGGCCCCACTCTCACCCAGGCCTGTCCTTACATCACATTGGACGAGGAGTGTTTAGGTTATCAGGGCCGCAGCAGGTTTATTACCAACCGAAAGGTCTCTTCTTGAGGGACCTCGTAGGAAGAAAACCCTAAGCCACGTGGACTCGCATTTGAGTCCTGCCTGCCAGTCCGCACACAAACGGGAACAGTGCAACGTGTCCAGGCCTGATTGGCAGTGGGACTCGGTTCCCTGGCACACCCACATCCTCTCCAGGACAGCTTGCCTTCTCTCACCCAGGATGCCTGTGTCTTCTGACAATGCCCAATCCTTGAAGATGCTACACTCATGCAAGCACAACAAGCCACTGGGGTGCAGCACGCTTTCCAAAGTACCACTGCACTCCACTTGATGTGAACTAGTTACCAACATGACTTCTTTTTCTGATCAAACATATCATTTAAAAGTGGAGACTGCTGGTCTTCTGTGTCCTTACTGACCCTTGAGACCCTGAATGGCTGCCATTCTGGAATCCAGAGGCATCTCTGCCAGGCCCTGGCCACAAGAGCCACTCTCCTGTGACCTCTTGCATCTCTAAGGACAGCACCTAGCATCGGGGACTCCCAGATCTGGAGGAAGTGAAGGCCAATTCTCCCACGGTACCTTGGCCAAAGCTGTGACACTGTGTCCAAAGCTTGTGTTCTTGGCCAGAACCCAAGTGGTCAGAGCAAGCTGCAGGACCTGGTGAATCACACGACCAGAGGATTAGTGGTCTTTATGGAAAATCCCACCTATTCAGCAGTTCAGCTCTGTCATAGTGGTTTTTAAAAAAGATAAAAAGCACAGCTTTCATTTTTTGGAAAAACAAGACCACACCAAATGACTAGGCTGGTTGATGGCTTGCAGCTCTCTGGAGGTTCAAGGTGCCAACCCCCTGCACACAGTGCAGAACGCCCAGGCCAACTTTAAGCTGCCACAGAAACATTTGTATACTCATTCAAGTTTAATAATTTTTTATTCTTCTACCAGTACGGCATACAAAACACAAATCATACGTAAAGCACATGTTAAGAGCGAAGAGTAAATCCCTGGGAAACCTTCTAGAAGGACAGTCAGTGGTGCAATTTAGTCTCAGAGACCCAGGCCTCCTGGTCCAGCCTTTCTAAGGAAGATTGGTGTTAAGAGCCTCATTCTGTGACAGTTAGGACAGAATGCAAAGAGCCACAGCCGGGCAAGGCGAAAAACTGTGATTGTCTTCAAGTTCATTCCCTCTGAGCTCAGCATTGTGCAGGCATGCAAGCATGCTGCGCCCAGTGCCTGGCCTGCTCCAGGCACTGGACAGTACCAGGAAGCTCTTTCAAGCTTTTAGCTCTCAACATTTGTAGGAAAGAAAAATGACGTCACCACAGACTCCCATGGTGCCTAAGATTCTACATTTTAGAGAATGTGCCTCGCCCAGCCTGAATTTTTCTGTTCCAGGCTTCTAAGAACATCAGTACTGCCTTAAAAGTTATGAAGAAACCAGTGAGGTGGGTAAGGAATAGTGGAATGTGGAGAATGCCTTCTTACATGTGTTATTACTTTTACTCAGTATCAAATTCAGAAGCCAATAGGAATACAAGAAATCAAATTCATTACATTTTATTGTTAATGTATTTTAAATTCTTACAAAAAAGTACTGTAATTTTGAAAAAAATCTACACATTAACGATATCAATCACAATTCTGCAGAATCAGAAATGACCCAGAAGACATCAAACTGGGTTCACTGGTCCCAGTAAATAAAACTGTGTGACTTTCTGGAATTAAAGAAATACCCATGTGCATGCTGAGGGGACCGCTGCAAAATGTTCAGCAGGTTTTCAACGTACTGCGGGTATCTTTAATCACTTGTGGGTAAGAACTGCCTTACAGTCACAACAGCTGCAATTCAGATTCAGCATGGCCTTTTATATGTGTCTGGCTGGGACCAGCCTCTGGGCAAGAGAAGCACCAAGACAGGAACACGGCTGTCGGCTGATGGCTTCAGCAGCCACATAATCCTCTCTTTGATGTCCAGGGTCAATGTGAGCTGGGTCCCACCGGGCTGGGAGGAGACGTATGAAAGAGAATCTTGCTGTGATCTTTCCTGCAAAGGAAACAGCAATAAAATTTATTACCCAGTCACAACAGAGGAATTCTTGTAAACGAGTACATTTGTGTGCCTTTGCTCTCCACTTTAAAGACAGGACACTTCCATCGGAGGACAGAGATGACATCTGGGCCACATATCATGACCCCGGGAGTGGGGTTTGCAGTTGAGCTCACACATGGCCATGAAACATACTGGGCTGTAACTCAGGCTTCACTCACAAGACGGATAGCAGGAGGAGATCCCATTTCAGACCCACCTGCACTGAAATTACTT
The DNA here is from genome assembly GCF_000181295.1 of Otolemur garnettii. Classification (NCBI taxonomy): domain Eukaryota; kingdom Metazoa; phylum Chordata; class Mammalia; order Primates; family Galagidae; genus Otolemur; species Otolemur garnettii. The sequence continues at coordinate 45,458,349 of NW_003852401.1, forward strand.
TCAAAAAATCTAAACTCTACACGGTGAGAGGTGGCCCTGCCTCTGTCATGTGAGCAGGGGCAGTTGCCATGCTCCGGCGCGAACCCCGCTGCCTGTGCGAGTTCGAGCTCATTCCTGTTGTGTCAGCAGAGCTGTGTGAGTCTACAACCCCCCCCACGCAGGAGCACATACAGATGGACGCCTCCGCTGCTGGCCGCCCAGGGACATGGTGGATGCTCAGGCCTGTCTTCCGTGAGTGGGAGGCCGGGCTCCCCTGAGCCTCGGGCACTTACAGACAGGAAGGCTTTTTGCTCAAGGGCTCGACTCCTGTTCCTGCTGAACTGAGCCAGTGTGTAAAATGAGAACTGATATCAGCTCAGTAGGCACCGGAGGGCGGGTCCAATCGACAGCCGGAGAAGCAGTGCCTCGGCGAGCTTATCCCACGGCGCTGCAGAGACCTGGGCTGTAAACACAAGAGAGAGTTCACCGCGCTCGGAACCACACAGGGGTCTCCTGGCACCCCGCCCTACTCACCAATAGTCAGCACCACAGGGTCACACCCAACTTCTAGGATGCATTTAAGTTTTTTATAAGAATAATTTTTTGCAACTTTCAATTCATATGATCCTTTAGACAGATGTATTAGTGGATTTACAGCTCTGTAAACAAACTTAAGGCCTGTGAGTACATTATCTGTGTTCTTGACAGGAGACAATGCATCCTCGGGCAAGTGGTCTTTCATCCTCCAGAACCGTGCTCGGCGCTCGAGCCAACCTCTCAGCAGTGGCCAGCCCGTTGGCACTGGCCTCAGCCCCAGCGGCTCCAACTTAGCTGCCCCATCTCACCTTCTCTTCAGGTGCAGAACTTAGCCACTGTGAACAAAGCGGAAACCAATCACTGTTCACCAATCAGCTAAGCTCTGCACCTTGTTAGAGAGGTCATCGCTGGGCATAAAGAAAGAGCCGGTGAGCATCTTCTGTGATTGCTGGCTTCTTTCGTTTCCAAAGAAGAGCTACGAGAGGCATCTGCTCTCCAAACTGCAGAGAGAGTGGCTATGGTTTCTGGAGGAGCAGCCAAGGTCGTGGCTGCGTGGTAATCCCTGGCAATGTGATTTTAATCTTAAGTCACAAATCAGCATGCCAGGAACCCAAGCAGCCAGAGCACCTGGGAGCAGCGCCATGCCTGGTGGCCGCTCCCATCTGCACGCACCGGGCTTCCGTGGAAGGACGCAGGGCGATGACACCGCCTCCGTGCCGCTGCACTAGCCAATGGACTGGACTTCTGTTTGCTGTTCAGTTACGCGCCATCCTAGAGGTGTAATTTTTTTAATCAAGAGGACTTGGACGTGACCATGAAGCTTTGGGACAAGAGAAGAAAAATGTATGGACCCGCCATGAGACAGAATTACTAAAGAAGGTGGCCTCTGCTGTTAGTTTACTGTCTTTAACCCTGGGGAGAAGATCCCTTTCCCGCCATGTGAGGATTCTACTGATAGGCAGTTTGAGAAGTTGTAGGGGCCTCTTTCAAGTTGGGAACAATTTCCCTGTAGAAGGTGTGACTCAGGAATGGTCACTGTTCATCAATGTGGTGTGGGGTGCTCGTGACCCCTGCTTCTAGAAGGGCAGGGAGAAGAATGAAGATCACAGCAAAAGACAAGGCAATGGTGGTCCCACACCAGGACAATTCCTTTGCCTCCTTCAGGGCAAAAAGATCACTATGCAAAGTCACAAGAGCTATGTCACCCACCATGGGTCTCCAAAATTTGGAATGAAAGGAACAAAGGAATAGCTGGCTTTACTGTGGTTTCACACACTTTGAACACACACTCTTCATGAAATTAGAAGTCTAAACTGAAACATGATTTATACTGATTACCATGAGGCTGGCGACAAAGTAACTGTGAGGATTTTTTTGTTTTTTTAGTTGGCCCACCTTAGATAAGGACTAGAGAAGCCATGGCAGACATGACTGCATGTTGCTGTGTCCCTACAAGACAGTCATTACAGCTGTCTCACTGCCTCCCTTCTCCCAGCAAACATGGTTCCTGACTCTTCTGGAAGAATATGATCATAGAAACTTTTCCCCCTCTTCAGTATTAGAGTTCCTTCAGATCCATAGACATTTAAACACATTAGACATAAATAATTGTTTTTATAAGAGCTAAACATTAGAAGCAATGTAAATGAACAATGGGTTAATGAGAGTATCAACACAAAATATTCAATATCCATTAAAAATTCTATTTGTAGAGAAGCCACATGACAATATGAACAATCCTTGAGACTGGAAGCTAAGCTTAAAAAAAGATACAAAATTAGATGTACCCTATTATATCATGTAAAGCTTTGAAGAAAAACCAGAAGACACAGATGATGATGATTGTCAGGAAAAAAAAAAACCACACTTGTAACCCCCACAGTTGTACGGAGCAAAACTTTATGTGCCACTGCTAAATGACAATAAAAGTGAAGAAGCCCATATTTAAATTTTAACTGCTAGGAAGTAAACATAACAGGTTAATTCCAAGCACAATTCACAGAGGAAGCAATTTAAACAATCCAAGATTCTCACTCCAATGTAAGCTAGGGGAGACGGTCTACTCCAACACAGCATGGTAAAAATAACACCCTCCGTGATTCATGGAGGAGTGTGGCTGAAGACCTTCTGCCAGCCTCACAGGTCAGGGCGTGGGCAAGCTGAGGACCCTCAAGTTAACACACAGCCTAGGAGAAGACGTGTGCACCAGAAGCTGGCATTTGTACTAATACTGCCACTTACTGTTGTGTCAGCCTTCACCTTGAAGACTAGGATTAGCACTTTCACTGGGTTTCCCATCCCATCTCCAAACCTCAGAATGTTGTCCCATAATTTTTGTTCCTGCACGAATTACAAAACCTGAAGTGGCCAAAATGGTGCCAAGGAGAGCTGTTCCCCTCCAAGTAGACAGCCTGCTTCCCCCCAGAGTGCTCTGGGACCCTGGGCCCTCACGCTGCTGCCACAAGGCACCGACTCTGTTGTCCCAGGCCACCAGTGCTGGGGTTGGTCTTGGCTCACCGCGTGGCTGGGTTTATTTGGCTAAGAGGCACATCTGGTTTGAACCAAAGGAAGAAAGAAAAGGAGAGAATCACCTCTTTAAAATAACATTTCAGCCACCACTTCAGCTGAGGATCTGTCCATTTGTCCCTTGACCAGCTCAAAGCACCTGCGGGCAAGTTGCTGCTGCCTGGCGTCCTCGCTCACCATCAGCTCCCCGTAGAGGTACACACCCATGGCCTGCGGGCACAGAGGCCGGAGCATGTTAGACAAGAAAATGTGTCTCTGCACACATGTGTGAGAACAGTCTATGCTTTTTTCACAGAACCCTGCTGGGCTATCAATTATAAAGACCCCAGAAAAGATAGATAGCTGGGTAGTTTGGGATCTGTGGTTTTCAATCCTTGCCTCTTCCTTGTTCTCATCAAAAGCCCAACAAACTGTTAGCTACCAATGTGGCCACTGGTGACAAGTGAGCATTTCCACAGTGATCATGGTGTCAGAATGTTCTGGATAGAGTTTCCATTTATGACCACCACGGAAAACCCGTGCGCTGACAGGGATATGGGGCTCCCCTTAACAGCAGCTGGTCTGACTCCTGCAGCAGCAAGCCCACAGCACACAGCAGTGTGACTGCAGGAGGGCTCACGCACTGCCCGCCAGGCGCCCCATTCCTGCAGCCCCACCCGGCCCCTCGCCCTCAACTAGCCCCACAACTGCAGCCGACACTGGCCTTTCTGTTCCGAGAACAATGCTGGGAAGACTCACATGTGCACTTTTCCTACATTTTAAAAACTGGAATGATATTCTGGAAGACCCAAGGACCACTTTGGTTCCGCTTGTTCGCTTGTACCAAGCTTAGTTATACCACGAACTACATTCTGCTGGAGCAAATTAAAAGGATCTTAAAGATAGCACAAGATAAAAACTCAGTAGTTAAGAGTTCAAAGTGCTTTCTCAAAAAAGCTGAGACACAGTGATCCTTATGTGACAAAGATCACGGCTCTAAATATATTGCAGTGAATTTTGGTCTTCAGAATAGACTTAAAGTTGCTCTTCAACTCTGTCCTTCTTACACTCCCTTATGTTTTTCCAAATACCTCTTGCTTCACTGTGCAAATGTGACATTTTTCCTGGTACAAAGCCTTATCCTTTCCTTTGTGGGAATGATGAGGCCTCAGGCGCTGCTGGCTGGCTGCCCCCCACACTGAGACCCCATCAAAAGTCCTTTTGTTTGCTCCTCCCCCACCCCCACCAAAGTGCAGCTTGTCCCCTCCCGTCACTGCACAGTGCTTGCACAAGCAGACAGCTCGCTCTGAGGCACTTGCTGGTGGGAGCAGGTGGGTGTGGAAGGCCACAGCACATCACAAAAGACACCCCAGTGTACACTGAGGACATCAGAGGCAACCAACGAGGACATTCCCCAATACATTCACGCACATCTACTTCCTGTGGGCTCCTTGGAAGGCCGCTGCTTTCCCTGGTAATAGTGAGAGAAGTTCTCACAGGAAGGAAACTCAGCACAGGGTGGGCCTGGCATTTGGCACTGCAGGTGTGGATACAGACTGTTTCACCCAGACAGGGCTCTCCCAGTCTGACCCTTGCATGTATGTGTGCTCTGAAGGAGGGCCATGGAGACGCAGATGGACGCCATGGCATCACTAAACCACATCTGTGGCCTGGGAGATTCTGGAGATGTGGTGAAAACTGAGTGCACTTCACCTGATGGTGGCAGGGCCACAGCCAAGGAAAGCCAAAGGGCTCTCCAGGGGCGTACCTCACTGCGTTAGAGGGACACAAACGAGGGGAAAAATCAACTCTGAAGTGTGAGGTCACATCTGTGTTACGAAGAATGTCAAGAACTTGGGTTCTTGACAAGTAGGGGGCAACATTTAAAGAATTTGCATCTGCCAAAAAACAAAACTCACCTGATCCTCCTGAAAAAATCTCTCCACACTGTTGTATGCTTTTGTGAACTTGTGCTTGACAATGAGCTCACACCACCGATGGCGAACCTTAACATGTGAAAGAGAGAAAATTCTGTAAGCAACAAATCAGTAGATTCCCTTAGTTAAGTAAGTTTAATGGTAACCCCAGCCTGTATTATAAAGCTACTAGGCTGGGTGCAGTGGCTCACGCCTGTAATCCTAGTACTCTGAGGTGCCAAGGCAAGTGGATTGCTTGAGCTCATGAGTTAGAGACCAGCCTGAGCAAAAGCAAGACCCCATCTCTACTAAACACTGAAAAAATGTGAGGCAAGAGGATTGTTTGAGCCCAAGAGTTGAGAGGTTGCTGTGAGCTATGATACCATGACACTCTACCCCAGGGTGACAGCTTGAGACTCTGTCTCAAAAAAAAAAAAAAAGTTACTAAATATACTAAGCATCACCGGCACTTTTCAAGTTTCATTTTAATTCTCTTTTTTTTTTTTAAAGAAAGAAGCAATATTCCTAAGTAGGAGGGGTGCTTATCAACTTTGGGGGAGAGAGTGTATGTTTCAGCTAAGTATTCCTGTTTTAAATGTGATCTTGCAAGATACCAGATACTAAATGCAAAACTTAAGTAAGAAATTCAAGGCGCATCCCTGACAGGGCTGCTGGTATTGTTCCCTTCAGTAATCTGCCAATGAAGGTTCCCTTTGAAGCCACAGCTACTTAATTTCCTGTGCTAGTAGATTTGGTGAGTGCTGTGCTGGCTGTCACAGTGGACACAAGTAGGTGGGAAGATGCACTCTGGACCCCATTAATGTGTGTGTGTGGGGTTCCTGTTGACCATACACACATTGGTTTGCACAACATACTGAAAATAAGACAAGCTAAATGTGGATGTTGTTTAAAAATACACCATACTAGAGGTTTTCCTGTAGGAACTTGCCAGGACCCTTCCCCCAATTCCCCCAACTCCCCAGTCTATGGATGCCAAGAAGAGTCTGATGCCAGCACTGGCTGCTCCTAGAGGTGGAGGCAGCGCTGCTCGAGCGAGGGTGCCCCGCAGGCAGGGACAGGGGCATCTCTCTCTCAGGATCTAGTCTCTGCCTTTTCTGCTGCTGCATAAAAGCCTCCGTTACACCTAGCCGGCAGCCCGCCACTTTATATTCCATTACTGGATCAACCTTAGCCATATACAAAAGTGATTGTGCACATTTTTAAAAAGCCTCCTTGTATGCCTTTTTTTTTTTTTTTTTAGCTTTTGAAAGAGTGAGACACTATATAGTAATCTACTTGTGGCAATAATAAAAATGTAAGCAATTTCAACATTTTGGTTACAGCTCCTGTAAATCACATCTACTGACCTGGCCAGATTTCTCCTTTAATCTACTCTAAATACATTTATATGTAAACAGTTAAAAATGAAAGAAAAATGGATTTAGTTGAAAAGCTATCTCAGCTACACAGAGATCCATCAATCTACAAATTGTGCCTTACATGTACAATAAAGAGGGCATTTAGCAAATTAAAAAAAAAAATAGAGTTAAGAAAGATCTTCTGGAAAGAATCCTTCCCCTGGGCCACAGCAACAACCCAGGCTCAAGTGCCCTTTGAGACCCAGGTGTTAACGTGGCTCCCAAGCAGCCAGGCCCTTTGAACTTCTAAACAGGATACCAGCTTCCCACGGGAGAAGGCTGGGCAGTCAGTGGGTCTGGCAGGAGGGACAGGAATGGAGACTGCTGCTCTGCCGCCTGCTCTAAAACTTACAGCAGGAGCCCCATTTCTCTTAACTGCAAATAGGAACTATGCTGCCACCAGCCTTTGGGGAAGGGCACGGACAAGACAGCCCTGCCAGCTTCTGAGTGTTCTCACTGGGGGGACCAGACCACACTACACCTTTAGCAATGACTGTTATCTGTCATTCTACAATGTGTGTGTGGGTGTGGGGTGGTGGTGGTAGAAGCCTTAGCCTCTGATTTTCTTTTCTTTCTGTGCTTTCGTTCATTTTATTTACACGCAGAGAAGTAACAAAGCATAAATCAGAGCCCATGTCCCCACAGGAAGCAGATGCAGTCCCACCAAGAAGGCTAAAGGTCCTGGGACCAGGGTGAAAGGGGCTCTTTCTCCACCAATCTGAAGTCAGCATTTCCACTCCCCTTTCTGTCAGAAGTAGTTTATTGTTAAGATTAATAAAAAATCCAGTCTTCTGACCCCTGAAGGCTAACATGGCATCCGGGAAGGACAGTCCAACCACTAACCCCACCCCTGACTCCTACCCCATGAAGGGCAGAAAAAAATAAGTCTTTTCATTATAAAGACCTAAATACACTTCAATATTTCAGTGACTGGATGTTTAAAAGACATTTCAAAGATGCTGCAGTGAATTGAGCTCCCAGCAGATAGTTCTTGTACAGGGTTTTTACTTCTCCTTGTATTTCTCTAAGAAATACAGAAAATCCTCATTTTTAATGCCCAAATTCTCAAGGACCTACATATCTCATGTCAGTTTTCCCAACAGGGAAAAGGGTAATATCGGCCTCCATCACGTCCAGCAGTGATTCCAAAGTCAGTACTGGTGGAATGTCCCATTTCCAGACTGCTGAGGGGCATCCTGGCCCGGAGAGGCGGCCCCTGCTGTGTGCAGTAAAATGAAGCCCCTGTGCAGGGCAAGTGGAGGAGGGTCAGCCACACGTCTGCACTCTAAGTGTGCTCTTGTTTGTAATTCAACAACAGAGGTGATGGTCAGCTGCCTAACTTACTCAGATTAAAAACAATAGGGACACTGCATGCACCCAAGACAGCACCTGGCACCCAGCAGGCATCCAGAGTGTATTCTGACCCTGAGCCTCCCATTCAGAGCCTCCAGGGCAACTGTCCTCACTGCACAGCTGCAAAGGGACTTCCCCTTTCTGAGGCAAAGGCAGCATTCCTCAGCCTGCACTCTTGAGTGAGCCCTGTGCCTTTGTACTTAGGCAAGTAGGTGCTGGCAGGACTGTTTCTACTCCAGAGCTGGAGGGACACAGGACAGGCCGCCCCAGAGAGCACTACACTACAGAGAGCTGTCCCACCAAGGGAGCAGCAGCCCAGACCCAGGCAGCAGATCTCAATTTGAAACCAGATGATGGGAAAAGCTGCGTCATCTGCCTGGAATGATGTCAAGGGATCCCTGGGAGACTGCATAAAGCACCGCTGGGAGCAGGGATGAGAGAAAAATGTAACTTTCATTTTAGACCCAACCAAATGGAGACCGATCAGTAAGTTAATCACATCCCAAAAGTCAACTTCTGTTTCTCACCCTTCCACACGAACATGTTTCCTAAATTAACTCACGAAATACTCAGGTCTTCCCTCCCTGCCCCACAGACTCCGTCCTGCATCCCTGTCATGAAGGCAGCCCCTGTACCAGTGTGTTTTATGCACACTCTATACATCTTTTTCCTCCTGTTTAACAAAATAGCATGGCTTGTGTTAATCTGTAATTTATATGCAATAAATTAGGTATAAGTTTAATATATGTAAGTAATAGAATAGCTTGACTTGCCATTCCCATGAGCACAGAAAACATTTCCTGTCCTTTGCATTAACAGCTGCAGGATATTCTATTCCATGATGTCACCAGACCCTTCCAGAGTGACACTAGGTTCACAATAGTAAAGACTGAAAAGAACCTATGATGCATAGAAAAGCCAGGTGTGCGTGTCACGAACACTCTAGAGTATCTGTCTACCGAGTTCCAAGATGTGGAGTTTGTCCATCAGCCTCACGTTTGTGTTGACAGATGCTAAGTTGCCTTCCCTGAGATTGCAGTTGTTTGCATTCCTGCCAACAATCTAAGTTCTCACTTCCCTGAAACACCACTGGGTTATTAAGCTTTTGGTAAGTGAAAAATGGTATTCAGGGAGGTACTTTTGTTTTTTAATGTTGAGAGAGGTGTCACCACCCACTGGCGTGAAGGGGCAGATGGCAGGGGCTACTTCTGAAACAGAGAATGCTAGAGTCCTGGTGGGGGCTGCAACCAGCAGGAGAGCTGGGAAGCCCCCACCCCCAAGCCTATGCAAAGGAGTCACATCAGGAGCACTTAGATGATCTGCTGTGAGTGGGGCAGACAGGTTTTTCTGTGTGCATAAAATCCTTTCCAGTCACTGCTCATGTTTTCCTACTGGATCACTGGCTTTTTCTAGTTAATCTGCTACATACTTTTAAGTTTTAGGGGAATCAGTGGGTCTTTGATGAGACTGCAAATACTCTCTCCAGTATGCCTGTCTTTGTGACTATGGTGGATTCACCTGCATTCCTGAATAGCACATAGTTCTTTTTTTCCCTTTCTATACATATTTTGTGTGTGTTTAATTAAATCATAGCTGTGTACATTAACGCAATCATGGGGTGCAATGTGCTGGTTTTACACACAATCTGAAATGCTTTCATCAAACTGGTCAACATAGCCTTCACGTCATTTTCTTAGTTATTGTGTTGACATTTATATTCTACACTTAGTAAATTTCACATGTGCCCTAATAAGATGCACCATAGGTGTGGTCCCACCAATTACTCTCCCTCCACCCATCCTCCCCCCTTCCCTCCCTTCCCCTCCCTCTCCCCACCTTCTTCTTGGGCTATAACTGGGTTATTGTTTTTTCTTCTTATGGCTTCTCAAACCTCTTCATTTACTTTTAATGTCTCATGGGCATATACATGTCAAAAGTGATCAATTGTACATTTTAAATACATTTTATTGTACTTCGATTGTCAAGAGCCTTGAACAATGTAATGACTTTTTAAATTGATTAAAATTCAAGTCACTCCAAAATCCTACTAGGAATCACCTGTAGGGTCAGTGCAAATCACACTCCTAAATACTGAGCTGACAGGTCAAGGAAGAGCAAGTCAGTGTGCGGAGGAAGCAGGTGGGCGAGTAGAGAAAAAGTAAGAAAGCAGAAGAGAACCAGGAAGGGCTGTGTGAAGTGGGAGATGCAGAGCCGCCAATGTCAGTGAGCCCAGACTCCTGGGCACCTTGAGCACCTGCGACTCTCACTCGTTCCAGCTGTTTAATGCCAGCATCTGGCGTACCTGGTATCTCGCCTGCCATGGATGGGCCATCTCTCCTCAGCAGTCACCCACGCAGACACTGGGTGGCAGATGGGCCAGCAGTGTGGTATGTGGCAAAGTAGGGCCGCGCACCATCCTGGCTGGCCCCTCACCATCTCCCACTGCCCTGGCAGAGGGAGGATAACTGATACACAAGGAACATTGAGCACAATGCCTGGCACATGAAGGATGATGGGTGAAGAAGAAGAAGAAAGAGGATCTGTGTCTCTGGATTCTTCCCATGTCATCACTACGAACATGACTGCGGCACGGCATGCAGGTATGCACCCTTGAATAGTGCAGTCAAATAAAAATTACTTCAATAATCTGCTTTTCAATGTTTTCCACTCAAGGGACACGAAACAGAAAAATGTGAGTGCTGCTTGTAGTGCATAGGCGGGTCTCACAGCACTGAAAATAGATTCTAGAACTTTCCATGCTTCCATGAACCCAGGGTAATGAGCAGACAGACATTAACACTCTTCCCAAAGAGCTCAACATGAGCGGCTTCTTCGGGGGGAGCGGATGCAAGGGTTTGAGACTTTGCGGTGGAAAGAACGAAGAGTAGGTATGCAGAGGCCAACTCATATCAGACCCATCTCCGATGACACAGAATTAAAATCCTCGAGTAATCCAGACCACAACTCCAGGAGGTGGCGAGGGTATGCTTGTGGTAACAGGCCTGAGCCCCCTGGGAAACACGAGCAGACATGCAGTCTGGATTCAAAAGGCATCTGGCTTTGAGGATGGTGGCTCATTTATTCCAAACATATTCATGGCAGTCAACTGTGTGACAGGCATTAGAAAAATGGCATGGGACAGAGCAACAGCCAGCTTGGACGAATGTGTATGTGCTCGTGTGTGCAGCAAACGTATCCGTGCGCGTACAATGTGCATACCCATGTGGAAAGGTGTCACTCTCAGTGCTTTCCCTCCTGATCCACAACACACTCCAATACTTTCATTCTTTCCTTTTTCTTTTTTAAATGCTGGTTGATGACCCATTAAATTATCTCACAACTTGTGTCTTGACTGCCTCACAGTGTGAAAACCAGGGAGCCACATCAGCTAGGGCCGAGGCTCCCACCACACTGACTCTGCTCTGTCTCCCCAAGATGGGGTTAGAAGAGCTCTGACCCCTCTATGCTGCTAGGAGGGTTGAAAATGGTCACCCACACAAAGTTTTAGAAGAGCGAACCAAGCACTTGTTGTCTTCAAAGTAACAGTATATTTCTAGCTATCTTTTCTACTGTAGAAGTTCGATTTATTAATTCTGCAAAAACTCGTGAGTATGACCTCCAAGGAAATGTGTGTTAACCGATAAAGTGGAACAGCAAAGTGCCCCTAAGATGACGGTTCTAGCTGAGAGGGTGGCCAGTGACTGCACCATGAGGTAGGGTGGGTGTGGACAGGGGCCATAGTCAGGGCAGGCTGATCCCAGTGAAGGTTGGGTTTTGGGAAGCACCCAGCTGAGGAAGAGCCCTAACTAAGGCCTGAGACCCCAGTAGTAGTAGGGGAGCCCCAGCAGGAGAGGAGTAGGGATAGGACTGTCTTATGGCTTGGGAATTTTCCAAACTATTCCTAAGACAGACCCCTTAAGTCTTGTCCCAGCATCAGCTTCAGCTGCAGGGCACATGTGTCTTCACAGGGGATTTACCACTACTCAAAAAGCTGCACCGAGCTGAACTACGTAAAGCTAAGGAATATAGTACAGCAAGAAGCCTGTTCTTAAGATTTCTAGTGGTGCCTGAAAAATGGCACCTGTCTAGTGGGTTCATTTATACTACCAAACCATTCAGATTCAGGACACAGGTTCCATAACCCAGTGGGCATTTCTGTGATATGACCATAACCTTAATCAGAGTATGCTGGAGGGGGAGGCTCTCCCCCTCGTTAATTGTTGTCTCCTGGAAATAGGGAAGAAAAGCTGCTAAAGGCAACTCTAACGCCCAGGCTAATTTCTTCCTACTCTAAGACATTTTAATATGTGCACATTCAGTTTCCTAATCAACTATGGAATGAGGGCTGGCAAATTATCTGTCAAGAGTCAGACTTTGAGCATTTAGCTTTTTAGCCCATTTATCACTCTATGGCCAAAGCAGCCTGAAACAACACTTAAAGGAATGGCCACAGATGTGGCTGCACCAGCCCAGGCTATGGTCTGCTGACTCCCCTCCAGAATAGAAGTCAGGCCACTGGCTCCCAGAGCGTGGTACAGGTGGTGGCGCGTGCATGGATTCACCCCTCAGCACTGAGAGAGAGATGGGATAAAAGGTAGCTTCTGCATGGACCCACTAGACAATCTAGAGTGTTCCTGAAGCTCAGCCCTAATCCCAATCCCTGTTGCTCCCTCTATGGGTCAAATTCTTTCTCGGCAAAAAGCCTGCTATGGCATTAATTCTTAAAGCTAAGACTTATTAAAAGGGGATACTGTCTCTCTCTGGCCTGTGGGCCCGGCACAGTTAGGTTCTCATATACAGATGCAGCCAGGTGTGCAGGGGGGAGGCCACCAATGAGAAAATTCAGACTTCAGGAAAAGGACTGTGGTCACCAAACCAGCCTGTGTGTCATGCTCTTTGCTAACAGACAAGATGATGCCCCCTCTGAGCCCACATGGGATGGGACCAGAACTGCCACACCCCCGATTCCATGCATGAGCATCTTGGCTGGCATTCTTCATGCCCTTTTAAAGCTATTTTAAAATTTCAATGTTAACTGTTTCTATGAAGTTACTTCAAAGAATTTTGGGGTTTTGAGACAGGGTCTTCCTCTGTCACTAATCTTGCTGGAGTGCAATGGTGCAATCTCATCTCAGTGTAGCCTCAAACTCTTGGGCTCAAGTGACCCTCCCACCTCAGCCTCCCGAGTAGCTGGGACTATACATGCATATCACCATGCCCCACAAAGAACTAAAAATTCTTATATGGAAATATTCCTCTATACCTTATTATTTTCTAGGCCAATTTTCTAAAGCAATTTCCAAAACAAAGCATAATTCTTTTTACTTTTAATAAATAAATAAATAAAATGTTAACTAGAATATAATAAAAAGACTATGAAGGTTCTTCAAGCAATTTAAACCTTCATGTCAGGTAGAAACACCTTTAAATTAATTTGTGGGGCCTTGGGTCCCCTGAAGGTAGAATTTAAAAGCCAGTGTCTTCCAGGAAAAGTATTTGTGCCTGAGAAATAAAATTGCAGGAGGCTGAGCAGACACTGCTGCAGGCCTGAGACAGACTAGGTCAGTTCTATGTAAGATCTCAGCCAATACCCCCAACGTGGCTGTTAGACACCAACGAAGTATGTTACAAAGTCAAGAAAAATGGTCTTGCTGTTTCTTCCCCTGTAATCCTGTCGCAGGGTTTAGTTTGGTGTGAACTCATTTGCTATACTCTAGAACAGCAGTCCCCAACCTTTATGACACCAGGGCTCAGTTTCATCAAAGACCCCTTTCCCACAGATTGGGGGTGGGAATAGACTCTCATGAGGAGTGGGACCCCAGACCCCTCACATGCACAGTTTACAGTAGCGTTCACACTGCTGTGAGCAGCTAATGCCCTGTCAGACAGGTGGGGCTCAGGTGTGATGTGAGTGATGAGGAGCAGCTGCACATACACGTGAAGCTGTGCTTGCTCACCACCTTTGTGTGGTCCAGCTCCTAACACGCCACAGACCAGTACCATCCACAGGCCCGGGGTTGGGGACTGCACCAAAAGCCCGTAAGGCTCCTTTTAGTAGCTGCTGTCCCCTCTCTTTTTGAGATGAGGTCTCACTCTGTTGCCTAGGCTAGAATGCAGCAATATAATCCCAGCTCAGCATACCTGAGCCCTGGAGTTCAGAGGCTTAAGAGATCATCCTGCCTTAGCCTCCCAGTAGCTGAGACTTCTAGAATGTGCCACCATGCCCTGCTAATTTATATTTATACAAAAACATACACATACGTATATCTGTCTCTATCTATCTACCTACCTACCTATCTATCAAGAGAGAGACAAGGTCTTACTATGTTGCTCAGAATGGTCTCAAACTCTTGGCCTCAAGTGATCCTCCTGCCTCAGCCTTTCATATTGTTGGAATTACAGGTGAGAGCCATTGTGCCTAGCTGGTTCCTTTTTAAGCATTTAAAAACCACGAACATAACTTTACACTAATAGAAAACCCAACACACATGAATTTTAAACCATTGACACCAAATTCACTCTTGATGTTTACAATACCAGCAACACAAACATGCTGAGCACCAACATCCAAAAATCTAAAATTCTGAATGGTTCAAAATGCAAAACTTTTTGAGCACTGATTTGACACTCAAAGGAAATGCTTACTGAAGCATTTCAGATTTTGGATTTTTGGATGTGGGATGGTCAACCCATAAGTACATTCCAATATCTGAAAAAAAATCTGGCATCCAAAATACTTGAAACAAGAAATGTTTCAGATAAGGGAGACTCAACCTATAGATTTTGTGCTTTTTTCTTTCTTCCATTTGCCGCTGCTGCATTTTACTAGCCTAGTATAGTACTGTCATTTGAAAGTGACTACAGGGTATATTCCCTTCTATTAATATGCAATAGATTTATTAGTTTTTAGCCTTTTTACAAGAAGTCTGTGCCAGGCTAGCAGACAGAGGTGACAAGGATGTCTGCTGTGATGCTACACACCCACATGGACCTAAGTGACTTCATGTGTCCACAGCCCCATTCAACCCCCACTGGGTCCGCCTTGGCCGCTCTCACAGAGCGGGGCTTTTCCAGTTCACAATGCTCTCTGAAACCACTGTGACTCCTTCTACTAACATGATGTATATATTTATACTAACACACAAGCTTCAGGGGGAGCAGGGGCCTTAGCCTTGAGGCAATCTCCAGGCCCTGTCCCAATGCCCAGCACATAGTATGTGCTTGATAAATGCTTGTGAGTGAACATGCCACTGTTGAAAACTTGGAATGCTGTTCAACTACTCTGCAATTATAATGGGCAGTTGGAGGCTGTAAAATGCTTTGAAGAATGTCACCTATCCTATTTATGACAGGAAGCACTCCCCTTTCTTTTCAGTCCTTTTGATATTTAAATTTACTTTTAGGGGGGATCTGTCCAGGGAATATGATCTGGAAAGCCCATTAAGCCTCATTTAGAGTTCCATTTTGTATCTATAAACAGAAGACCCAGGCTCATGCCCTTTGTAAGTTAGTAAGTCTACATTGCAATAAACAAAAATGTTTTTTCAGTTTGTGTCCTTAGATTAACTTGGCTTTAATGTAGGCTCACTGCTGGTGAGGGGGCCTTTGAGCTGGTGGGGTCTGGCTACCTGCTCACTCTCATGCCTGCACTGTCAACCAACGTCTGCGCTCGATTCTCTCATTTCTTCTTTTCTCCTTACCTTTACTAACCTCCTTACTCCCCAAAGGGCTTCAATCTAGTATTATTTAAGCTAAAGCAAATTTATTTTTTTACAACTAGAGCTGCCACAGTGGTGCAAAACAGAACTCATCTCCACTGCTCCTGGGGCCATCAAAGAGGCTCAGGAACCACAGGTGTCAAACGCCAAATACGACAAATGAGGCAGCCTTACTCACATGTGTTCTCGCAGACAAATTCTACCTTTTCTCCTTCCTTTTCCTATGGACAGGTTTTTTTATGTAATGACACTGATGCTACTAAGACAACTGGCTCCAAAAAGTAAACGGTAGCCCATGTGGGGTCCACTTTGAAACATGGCAGAGTTTGCCTTCCTTCCATACCAAGACTGCTCATAGCCAGACAGTCCCCAATTTGTAATTCTAAAATTAGGAAATAACATTCCACCTTTTTTCTTCATTTTGTTAACATGTGACACATGGTTACCTCTTCTAAGCTTAGAAGGGATACCCATCCCTTGCTCTTGCTTTCTCCAGAGGTGAACATGACTCTGGAAAGGCCTTGTTAAATCTGTGTAAAGGGGTTTTTTGCTTGGGCTCTGTCTTGAAGGGGTTTTGCTATGGGCTTAGTGGCTCCTGGCTAGGCATGGTAGCTTATGCCTGCAATTCTGGCACTCTGGGAGGCCAAGGCAGGAAGATTGCTTAAGGTCAAGAGTTCAAGACCTGCCTAAGCAAGAGTGAGACCCTGTCTCTACTAAAAAATAGAAAAATTAGGCTGATGCCTATAGCTTAGTGGCTAGGGTGCCAGCCACATATACTGTTTAGCAACTGTCATTGTTGCTAAACAATGACAACTACAACCAAAAAATAGCTGGGTGTTGTGGCAGGCGCCTGCAGTCCCAGCTACTTGGGAGGCTGAGGCAAGAGAATTGTTTATGCCCAAGAGTTTGAGGTTCCTGTGAGCTGTGACACCATGGCACTCTACTAAGGGCAACATAGTAAGATTGTCTCAAAAAAAAAAATTAGCTGGATGTGCTGGTACACACCTGTGCTCCCAGGTACTTGGGAGGTAAAAGCAGGTGGATTGCTTGAACCCAGGAGTTTGAGGTTGCTGTGAGCTAGGCTGAGGCCAAAGCACTCTATCCCATGCAACAGAGTGAGACTTTCTCAAAAAACCAATAAATAAAATAAAAACCAATTTAAAGATGAGCAAAAGCTATGACTCAGTATTTCTCCATGTAAACGGTAAGTACATGAAAAGATGCTCGACATCATTAGTCAGTAGAGAAAGGCAAATAAAAACCACAATGAGATCCCAGTACATACCCGAAAGCATGGCTAAAATAAGGACAGACAATAACAAGTGTTGGTTGGGACTCAGAAAACTGGAACCCTCTTTTACTGCTGGACAGAATATAAAATAATGCAGCCACCGTGAAAAACAGTCTGGCAATTCTTCAAAAGGTTAAACAGTTAGTTATATTATGACTTGGCAATTCTACTCCTAGGTGTATACCTAAGAAAAGTGAAAATCTACGTCCACACAAATTTTGTACACAAATGTTCATAGCAGCATTATTCATAATAGTTAAAAAGAGGAAACGATCTAAATGTCCATCAAATTATGAGTGGATAAATGTGGTCCATCTATTTGACTCAAAATATTTGACAATAAAAAGCAATGTACTGATAAGTGCTACAAACAACCCCTTCAAACAGCATGCTAAAAGAAGCCATAACGACCACATTTATATGATTTCACTCATGTGAAAGTCCAGAACAGGCCACATCTATGGAAGCAGAAGATTTAGTGGTTGCTTAGGACAAGGGAACTGGAGATGACAGCTCTAAAGGGTGTAAGAGTACTGGGTTTCTTTGGGGGATGACAAAAATGTTTTATACTTAACTAGCGATGGCTGCTTAACTCTGAATATACAAAAAGCCAAAGTATGCTTTAGATGGTGCACTGTATGGTGTACAAGTTACAACTGAAAAAAGTTATTAAATACCACCTCGCTCTACACCCACAAAACTCCCATGCCAAGAGCCCAGCTGAAGAAGGCTATTTCAGCAAAGGGTAACATTCCAGCAAAGGGTAACATTCCAGAGTCTACTCTTTTTTTGAGACGGAGCCTCAAGCTATCCCCCTGGGTAGAGTGCTATGGCCTCACAGCTCACAGCAACCTCCAACTCCTGGGCTCAAGCGAGTCTCCTGCCTCAGCCTCCCAAGTAGCTGGGACTACAGGCGAACGCCACAGGGCCGGCCATTTTTTGGTTGCAGCCATCATTGTTGTTTAGTGGGCCAGGGCTAGGGATTCGAACCCGCCACCTTAGGTGTATATGGCTGGCGCCTTAGCTGATTGACACACAGATGCTGAGCCCAGAGTCTACTCTTGAGAACAGCTACCTGGCCTCTTGAGAGCCAAGGCTATCTGGAGAGGCCCAGCTTTGGGCTGCTGGTTTCTGGCTAGTTTCCCCAATGCCTGGGAACTTCCATGGCTCAGCCTGGGCATCTGCTTCCACCCACAGATGGGCCAGACCAGTTGGTTTACAGAACATGGTTCCATGTGGTTCAAGGTTGCAATAAAGTTACATGCAGATTGAGAATCGTTTTTAGTGCCACCCCATCTAGTTTAGCTCATCTCTTCTATGTTTGAAGATTTCATACCCTGCCATCCACATAAAATACTACCCTCTCTCTGCATGCAGAGAAAGCCTGGGAACGGGCTCCAGCAAGCTGACCCCTTGGTAGCTGCCTGCACACAAGAGAGGGAACTCACACCCTGTCTGTGCTATGTGTATTCCCACAGCTCACAGCCAGACAAACCCAACTCTCATATCCTCATGGGCCACAGGACTACAGAGCACAGAAAGTGTACAGGAAAGGGACCAGAGGGAAGAAAAGCCACCTGGAAAGAGTGGGAGAATTTTGGCAGATAAGATGCAATGTATATTTACAAATGGTTCATATTATAATTGGGACAGAAAATGGCAATGTTCAAAAACAACTGTGGTTTTTTTGGAGTGAATTTCAGAACAGAAATCTAGTACAAAAATATGTAAACTCCTGACTGAACTATAGAGAACCCTGAAGACCAATAAAACACGAAGCAATGATTTTACTCAAGAGAAGTGGGGACACACAAATAGATGTTTCTTGGGTATACTAGAAGGAGAGCATCAGGGTCAGTGCTATTTAGACCTCAGAAAATGTGTAAATTTCCCCATCTTTCTGAGAAAATCTATACAGGCTGGGAAGATTATCAATATCAATACACAAAGAGTAGACAATGCCCTCCCATCTTCAGATATCTGTAAAATTAGACCAGCTGCTAAGGACAGAGGAAGCAGCAAAGGGCAAGAACAATGAACAACCAGGAAGTTTTCTAATCAAGTCTGGCTGAACCTGTACCTAACGATCAGCTATTAACTGCTCATTTTTTTAACAGTTAAATTCTAAGGCTAGGTGCTGGGGCTCATGCCTATAATCCTAGTACTCTGGAAAGCTGAGAAGGGAGGATCATTTGAGTTTAGAAATTTGAGACCAGCCTGACCAAGAGTAAGACCTTGTCTCTAAAAAACTAGCCAGGCCTTGTGGCGGGCACCTGTAGTCCCAACCACTCGGGAGGATGAGGCAGTTCAACTTGAAGCCAGGAATCTGAGGTTGCTGTGAGTCAGGCTGATGCCACAGAACTCTAGTCCAGGCAACAGAGTGAGACTCCGTCTAAAAAAAAAAACAACCAAAAAACACAAAACACAAAACCAAGGCAGCACCTATGGCTCAGTGAGTAGGGCACTGGCCCCATATACCGAGAGTGGCGGGTTCGAACCTGGCGCCTACCAACTGCAACAAGAAGAACAAAATTAGCTGAGTATTGTAGCAGGCACCTGTAGTCCCAGCTACTTGGGAGGCTTAGGCTAGAGAATCATTACAGCCTAAGAGTTTGAGGTTGCTGTGAGCTGTGACGCCACAGCACTCTATCAACGGTGACAAAGTAAGACTCTGTCTCTAAAAAATAAAACACCCCCCCAAAAGCCAAAAGTTCACAAACACACCAATACGTATAACCAAGAGTTCCCCAAGAACTTTCTTCTTTTGGTATCGCACAAGGCAGAAGGTTCTTCTCAAACAGTGGTTCTCAACCTTCCTAATGCTGGGATGTATTTTCATTGTTACAAAGGTGTCGCAACCCACAGGTTGAGAACTGCTATTCTAAAAGAAATGTTTAACTGTCTCTCTAAAAAAAAAAAAAG
>NW_003852401.1:45478088-45541551 GCF_000181295.1 Otolemur garnettii
CTATTTTTTGTGGCAGTTTGGCCAGGGTCAGGTTTGAACCTGCCACCCACGGTATATGGGGCCAGCACCCTACCAACTGAACCACAGGTGCCACCCCTAAATGTCTAAAGCAACTAAACACAATTACCCCAATCCTGTTTTTCAATCTATATCCACTTAGATTTAAAAACTCTAGAAAAGGAATTATAACGCTGTATAAAAGAACAATTATAACCTTCATAAGCTCGGTCTTGAGTTTTAAAAATCTGATACTAAACTATCCTATTTATAGGCCACATTCTGAAGTTCAGATTCATCAGCATTTAGCCTCTTGATATGCAACCTGAGCTTGACAACATCAAGGGACTAATAAGCCAGATCCCCAACCTAATGTAGACACTGTGACAAAGGGACTAATGCTGAGTACGTGGGAGCTGTCAGGAGGAAGAGGCAAGTGTCAACTTGCCCTGCTGGGAGCTCCCCTAGAGATCTGGCCCCTTATGTTCCACCCTGGAAAACCACTTCACTAATTGCCACATGCTTTTCTGACCCTCCACAATGGTCTCCCTTTTTAGTGTTTTCAACTTGAAAACCTGCCTTGTGGGGCTTCATTCCACAATGGTGCACCCTGACAACACTGGGCGCAGACCTAGTAAGCCAGCTGGCTTGAATGAAGCCCTGGCTCTGTCTGTACCTAGCACAGCCAGCAGGGGTAGGGACCCACCATGGGCCTCTGGACATCAATGATAAGGAGCCAGCTCTCTGGCACTGCCCTTACTCAGAGGCCTTGGCGCCAACACCATGGACTGCCACACACCCAACACAGCACCGTGGTGGGGGAAGCATAGCTGGTGTTGTCCTCACACACCCCCATGATCACAGGACCTGCTGTCAGCAAAGCCAGGGTTTCTGCCTTTCTATGATACTCAGATTCTGATCAAGGGCACAAGAAGAGCTAAATTCAGCACACTGCATCTTAATAAATTGTTGCACCCCCTGAAATGGCAACAGAGCCCAAAGAGATTACATCTGACCACTCCTCTGAACGATTCTGTGAAAAAACAAAACTGAAATGTCATATTTATTTGTAGCCAGAATACTGCAAAAAGTAACAAGAGGCAATGCAGGGAAAGGACCCTTTTTAGCATCCAAAATGCATTCCCCCCAATGCAGAAGGTGAAAGTAGTTTTGAATGAGAAGAGTTTTAGCGTTAAAAGGAATGAGCAGAATCACGAAGACAGCTGATTTTAGAATCTAGATGGATAACACGGCCAAAACTTTCTTCTCTGCTCCCCGAGGTCTGTTAGTCATTAAATGCTCAATTAATAGGATGTGTTTGGCCCAAATGAAATTTAGGAATGACCATCAAAGCCGTCAGACCACTGTGCTGACAGAGTCACACCTTCCACCACTGGACTGCAAACAAAATGCTGAACTGCATTCTTTTCTAAGCAGACAGCAAGCTCTCTCATTAACAATGTTAAAATACATGCCTCCCTGCTTAGTAAAACCCAGCCCAGGCATGGGAGGCTATCTGACATGGTTAGCAAGGGCTCTTCAACCACAGTCAGTGCTGCCAGGTTAGATGTTTTTCCATTTGCAATCAACCTTGAAAGTGTCCTTTTCAGTCCAGAATGCAGCCGGGTAAGTGGTCAAACGGGTTTGTCCGTACTTACTAACCTGTTTCCTGAGAGGTACTTGCTCCTACTACTTTAGTTTTCAACTCTTTTTTTCTTCCACATGAAAGATTTCAACCTACCAAGGTTACATCCTCTGGAGTCTCTGTAGAGTACAGCTGGCTCAGGATGGCCTCTCAGTGCAGTTAACTGCCTTTCCAGCTACTCCACTTTGTGCTGTAACCAATGAACAGGCACTTTATGAAATGGCATTTTAAAAACCGCTCCTGGTGGATCAGCAGTTGCTTTGAACAATGGCTCTTAACCCAGCAACTCTGCCTTCCAGGGGATGTATGTGGCGGTGTCTAGAGACATGTCCGGGTGTCACGATGAAAGAGAGAAGGGGCTGTTCTGGCATCTCACGAGTGGAGGCCAGGGAGGCTGAACATACCACAATGTGCAGAATAGCCTTCCATGACAAAGAAGTGTTTAGTCCAAAATGTCAGCAGCGTCCAAGTTGAGAAACCCTAATTTACAGCAACTTTTATGCTGATTTTGCCCTCACCCTGGGCAAAACACACACATACACACACCCCTCCCCCCAACCCCTAGATTAAGAATTGTGAGGCCAAATGCCCAGGGGCTCCCAACAGCTGGGCAGCCCTAGGGATGGACTGCGAACAGAACACACATCCCACAACTGAGCACACTTCTTTTCTCTCTCTGCCAGTCCTCACAGATTAAAAGAGACTATAGGTCAAGACGTAATATCAAAGTTGTTTCAGCTGAGCAACAAGATGTCACCATTTCAGAGGAAATGGGCAGAAGTGTCTTCCCTGAACATTAAAACTACGGGCCTTCGAGTGTTCTCAGGACTCTCACAGATGTGGTCCTGTTGTGTGTTAATAATCCCATGAAGAAGGTGTTTATAGCTCCATTTGAATCCTGAAGAATCTGAGGTTTTAGGAACTGTGGTCTCCAAGGAGGAAGCAAGAGAGCCAGTGAGAGCCTTTGAACCATCCTATGCTCCAGCGTTCTTCAAACTGTGGGCTGTGACCCATTAGTGTGCCACAAAAATCAATTTACTGTGTCACAATGCACTTTAAAAAAAAAAAACAAACAACAAAATGAAAAATACCAGAGTAAAGGTAGTTTCATAGTTTTTCTAGTTGGTTGTAAGCAAAAGGTCCAAAAGCCACCAGTCTAGGTGAGACACTGCTATGTGGGTGTGGAAAACACAGCCTGCAGAAGGTAGGCAGCCTGTCTGCGGTCGCTGGCCGGCTAGGGCCCCAGGACCTAAACCCACCTCACTGCTCCGTCAATACACCTCAGCCAGTGCCAGGTACTCAGCTGACCTGAGCGCTCAGAAGCTATCAGGAGCTGGAAGAGACACGCACATTCACATGAGCAGGTACCATCCTTGCCCCGAACATGAAAGCTGCTCGTGGGAAAGACACTGATGCACTTTCTTGCTCCAACCCATCCAGGAGGCCTCTTCCTTTCCACCAGTGAGGGGACAGACTGATGCTGCGAATGGCTCCTCCCAGAACTGTCTCTCTCAGCATGGCGACCAACACACGAGAGCACAGCATGCTGCAGCCTGGTGCTTTCCAGCAAGAGACACCACCTGAATGCTGCTGGAGGCTCTGCCACCTGAGGTGTGCTCTGATTGATTAGTGCTCAGTGTGGTCTGCAGAAATAAAGTTGCCCGAAGGGCAGTTGTGGGGTTCTGGGGAAAGTTCGCAGAGCCAAGTCCCAGTGACTGCCACCTCACTACCAAGGAGAAGCTAGTTTAGAGGTAAGAGACCTGCTAAGGCAGGCAAGGAATTATTTAAAAAAGGATTTATGTTAGAGAGCATCTTTTGTTCCCAGAATTAGTGGTCAAATATATTTTTAAACCTTTCTGGCTCTTTATTTGAGCAATATACTGTAGCCAAGGTGATCCTAAGGACTCCAGTTCCCTTCAGCTCACTTCCTCCCTAGTTGAAGCAGCCTGGCACGAGGCCGGCCGCCTTAGGCCTGGTGTATGGAAGATGGTTGACTCTTGCAGTGAGCTTCACCTTCCAGGCCTAGGAACGTAAGGTGGTTCTCCTGTGCCCCACCCTGCAGAGGGTGGTAAAAGCATGAGGTAGCCTAGGACGGTATGTACTGCTTTACCCACCTTCTAACTTCCTATGTTCTTGTATACTTTTCCTTTAAAATTCTGAACATGTGGCACCACCTGTCCCCAGAGCAGACCTGTGTATGCATGCCATGTGATGCAGACACTTGCGGGCTGTGATGTTAGGTGCGGAGGGCATACTAACCTAGAACCATATTCAGAAGGCAGGTCCCCACAAACCTCTGCTATGCAAGCACCTGGTGAGCAACATCCTTACACTCCCATCCCTGTTCAGAGACGCCAACCCATAGATCAGGCCTTCTGTGAGCACAACTGGAACACGGAAGCAATACAACAACTGACACACACAGGAGGATAGTCAAAAATAAACGTCTCCTTCCTTCCACGCGTGGGTGGGACTGCGTCAGCCCACTCCTACAGAGAGGAAAGGAGGGAGGGAAGGGAAAAACAGGAGCAATGGCCCAGAAGCTAAAGCAACCACTGCAATGGAGAGCCCGGATTCCCTTGAGTCGTCAGATAGGTTTCTCACACTGTCCAGACTCTTGAAAGGCCATCTACCTCAGGAATATGCTACATCAAGGACATCCGCTCAGCTAACAAAAGACCGGTGCAGCGCACTCTGCAAAGAGGGGCATAAGCAGCCCAGGACGGCAATGCTCTGCGTCTAAGAAGACAGCAGCAGGCTCGAACTGCAAGGGTGTCCTCAGTACTTGCTTTCAGGGAAAAGACCAATTAACAGCAAGCAAGGGGAACCTTTCTGCATATCTTAAAATACAAGGGCATTCGCCCAGACACATTAAAAGAAACACGACCCACTCCTCGCCCCGTTGCTTGCATTCTTGCTCTTGTACTAGAGAGAAACTCTAGCATTCCAGGCTGCTGTTTTTCTGCACTAGACATTTAATTCAAAGCTGTGGTCCCAAGGTCCTAGGGCAGTGCCCCAAGCAAAGAGCATCAGAGCCATAACTCACTCTGATCCCTGCCAGGAACCCCCTCTAGAGCCATTTCCACAGAGATGCTAAGTGCACAGCCTGCCTCACTCCAGCATCTCTGGCCACCATTTAAACAAGTGCTGTTTATCCCACCTTGAAGAGCCCTGATAACATCTGAAAGGGACTAACTATCCTTACTTCCTAAGGAGAAGTACCCAGAAAAAAGTCAGGATGCCTGAGACTTTTCCTATCAAGGAACAATTCTTTTTCCCATGAAATGTTCTGTCACTTGAAATCAAGGCTGATGATTATTCAACTAAATTCCAGTTAATCACTGTCATTATAAATTACACTTAATAATGTTTCCAGAAAACATCCTGATTGGCCAAAGTCCTGATGCTTTTCGGGTTCTGAGTGACATTTCAAGGAAACTTCAGTGAGATAAGCTGTCAGTGTGAACAGCCATACGCCACGACCTTGAGGATTTGGGGTGGAGGCACTTCCTGAGACATACACATTAGTCTTAAGGTCCCAGAGTCCCTGACCTCATCCCACCTACCTCCTGATCTGATTCCCCAACAATCTACTTCAACCCTGCAGGCCACAGGGGAGCCAGCAGACCCTAGTGGGGCAGGCCACATCAGCCTGTAGCTAAGAATGGTGTATATGTTTCAAACAGTTTTAAAAAGTAACAGGGGGAAAAAAGATGACTATCTTGAGATGTGTTAATTACATGAAATTCAAGTTTCAGGGTCCATAAAAAGTTTTACTGACACACAGCCATGTACGTCTGCTCACATATTGTCCAAGGCACCTTTTGCCCTACAACAACAAACTTTAATAGTTGCAATAGAGACTGTGTGATGTGAAGTATTAACTACCTGGTCCTTCACAGAGAAAGTCTATTGATTCCTATCCTAGTACACGCCAAGCTCATCCCTCTGCTCTGGCTGTCACCTCTGTCTAGAAACTCCCTTGGTCCTGGGCTTCGTGTGGATAGCCCCATGTTTTTAGGCCACTTTCTCTGAGCAGCCTTTCTTGCATATTCTACCTTAAGAAACTCTGCTCAAGTCTACCCTACAGATCCCCTTCAGAGCTCTTGTCTTGTACATTTACACGTGAGCTGTCTTCTCACAAGACGTAAGGTTCTTTGCCTGTCATTTCCACCACTGTGTACTCAGTGCCTAGCACAGTGTTTGTGAACAGCATGAACGCTGACCGTTACTAGTCACATAAAATGAGCAAAGACGTCCTCAGACCCCAGTCTCTCATTACCAGGGACCCACTCTGAAGAGACTGCCCTGTCTGGGTATCATGAAACACCATGTGAGATATAAAACAAGCAACCAAATAAAACCTGTTATACTTCCCAAAGGCTTAAGAGGTTATATAACAACAAAGTTAAGCTATAAATTAAGACCAGGATGTGTTTTGTACCAGAAGGATGGGGGGGGAAACTGTGTCTCCCATCTCAGGGCTTCCGGACATCAAGTGACAGGTGCCTGGAGCCTGCTCTGATCCTCCCACCCTGGTCTGTCCATGCCCATCACAGGGTCCTGGCATTTCAGCGGTATTCAGCACCAATAAACATAGCCTAATGTCTATAAATAGGAAGGTCTTTTAAACACTAATGAAAAATAACAGTCTGGCATTTAGAAACTGCTATAAACAATTATATAAGAGTTGAAATAAACAGCAACAGTTGCACATTTAATCTGTGCTCAGGTGGATAAAAAGCTGTGTTTTCTTGGAGTTTTTCAATTACTCTTCAGTTCATGGAACTTTAAAATGCATAAAAATGTCCATCTTACCTTTCAGTTACGAAGAAAATTGGCTTTTTAATCCATTTATTCCTTTTCTCTTTCTTTCTTTTTGAGACATGGTTTTTCTTGCTCTGTCTCCCAGACTAGAGTGTAACGGTATCATCATGGTTCACTGTAATCTCAAGCTCCTGGGTTCAGGCAATTCTCCTGCCTCAGCCTGGAACCACAGGTGCACAACATTTGCCTGGCTAATTTTTCTCATTTTTGTAAAGATGGGTCTCATTCTTGTTCAGGCTGGTCTTCGACCCCTATCCTCAGTGATCTTCCCACCTTGGCCTCCCAGAATGCTAGATTTATAGATAGGAGCTACCCTGCCCAGCCATCTTTATGATTATAAAATTCATTTAAACCAATAAATCCAAAATATCATTTCAACACTGTCATTGATAGGGAGAAACTATTGCATTTTGTTTTTTATTTGATGTCTTTAACATCTGTTATCTTTATACATATACCAATACATCTCCATTCCAAATAGCTAAATTTCAAGTGGTCAAGAATGTTAATGTGGCTAATGGCAGCAGTACTAGACTGTACAGTTTTAAAACGTTCAGAGTCATTTTCAACTATATACAAACCAAACTTAATTCACACTTTCTGCATTTTAGAAATTTTATAAAAGATTTCTCTTAGAGCTTTTGTTTTTTACTTAAGATGACTGAATACAATATTATTATATATAATAAATATAAAATACCCTGGAATTTCTTTTACTATTCACACGGCATTCCTCACAATAAGGTAAAAGATATTAAGGATGGCATCATCTTGCTTTCCCACAAACATCCGATTTTACTTTTCAAACCCTGGCTGCTGGATTTGGTTTTCATTTCCTCTACACATGGCTCCTTTCCTGTCCTAACTGAAGGCAACCAAGCATCTCTGACACATCTGAGCCAAGTCTCTACTGTGCAACAGGAAAGTGCCTCCCTCCATCAGTGTGCAAGAAGCCCCGCCCAAGTTTATGGCTTAAAAATGCTCCACCCCACCTGTTCCTTCCTTTAGGAGGCTTATTTCTGTCTTTAAGAGGGGGAAAGTTAGGATTTCAAAATACCCTGGTTAGAAGTGCAAGCATGGCCAGAAGGCTCCTGCTGGAATAAGCACACGGGGGGGGGGCATACACTCTCCAAAGCATCTTTTCTTTGCTAACATGTGAGATTTTGCTAACAGAAACAGTAGTTCTAGTAGTCTGGGACTACGATGGGATCATCACTCTTCACCAACAGTGGGGATCTGGTGTTTAAACTCTGAAGGTATTCCTGTTTACCTCGGCATCCTGATCGTGGAGGTGGTATGTCTTCTGGAGGCTTTGCAGAGTTCGGGGGCTCAAGGTCTTCTGCTCTAAGAGAAGCTCCAGAAGCAAGACCAGCTGGTCTGGAAGAAGCTGAGGGCAAAACCAAACAGCCCGTGAAAATCCCATTCAGCTGTTCAGAAACTAAATACAAACATTTAGACCAAAGAGAGTAAATCCAGGGTAACCTGGGCCTATGTCTAAAACATGCTGAGTTGACTTCTGTAAAACCTCAGGGTTTACATTATCTAAATCCCCAAAGATACTGTATTCTGGAGCCTGACAAAGCCCCGTTTTCTGTGACTTTTCATTCCAGTTCTACATTTAGAGCAGATCAAAACTGTGCTCATCTTAACATTACTGTACTTGAGTAGATCCTATCCTTTATAGCATGCATATGCCAAAAAAAAAATGTAATTTAGCATAGACAAAAGATTCAAGAGGCCAGTGGGGCATATTGGCTCATGTCTGCAATCCCAGCACTCTGGGAGGCTGAGGGAGGAGGACTGCTTGAATTTATGAGTTTGAGCTTTGTATAAGCTGATACCATAGCACTCTGGCCTGAGGCAACAGAGTAAGACATCTCAAAAAAAATGAAGTAGTCAAGATTCAAGCCACCATCCAATTATAGGCGAATACATGGAAATGTAACAGAAATAAGAAGCAGCTTTCAGATTTCCTTCTTTACCAAATAAACCCTGCCTATATCTGCTACACACTGAAAAGAAAATGTATTTTCTCCATTATAAAATAAGTTTACACGCCACCAAAAAATTTGAAAAGGGTACACAAATGATTCTACATATAGCTATGAGCACAGATGATACACAAAGTCTCCTATATTTCCGAGTTTTCAGATAGGAAAGGTCAAAAGTGGTACTGGCAGTTAAGGACAGAGAGAGAAGTTTAGTCTTATGTGTTACAAAAATAAAACAGTATTTGTGAGATCTAATAACAGAAGAGTACGACTTCATCTGTCTTACTCACCAGGCGCCACAGTGCCCAGACTGGCGGCACTGCCCCACAGAGCAGCCCACTGGAGAAGTCAATTTAAGATATACGGTATAGAAACTGAGAAGTATTTTATTCTAAAAGTCAAGGTTTTAAAATATCACTATGAATTCCCACCATTCTCCACATGTAGCTGCTTTTCTATCCCTGTGTATGCCCAGGTAATTCCTATTAACCAACCCAAATTTACAGGTCTGGAAGCCAACAGCAAATTCTACAGAATATTCATAAGAACACCTGGATTTCAACTGCCACTTTCCATTAACTCTGAAAAAAGTTATGTTAAGAAGTTAGAGTTAATGGAAAATTTTAAAAAATTACTGGCTTCTGTCCCCCTCCTCCATCTTTTTGCCCCCAAGTGTGTGCTCTGCCTGGCTCCTCTCCCAACTCATTCACACACACACATTTTACCAAAATATACATGCAGAGAAATTGCCAGACTACATGGCAACATCCTCCATGTAATTCCACAAAGGTTGCATTTCTTACATTTCTTCTTCTCCCCTTCTAAGTTCCAATAAACCCCACTTTCCTATGGAAACAGGTACACAGATGCACATTGTTCGGTTCTTGGATCTGTTTGTTTTATAACATCACGCCATCTCAAAGTCATGCTAGGGACAGTTTTTCAAGCAGACAGGAAAAACAAGCTGCCTTCAGCGAAATGCCATTACAAAAGGACTCAAGGAACTACTAACCCTTAGTGTCTTTTCATTGAGAAGTCAGTGTTCTTAAGACATTTATAAAGACATCAAATTACTACATAGCTACAAAGACCACTAACATACCATAATTTATAATTTTATTAGACACATGAACCTACTTTTATGATATTAAAAAGAAATCTATTTTACAGAAAAGGCCAAACTCAGGACCCTGAGCCTCTGGTGAGCCTCCTCACCTGTTCACACCAGAAGCACCTTTCAAGGTACTCTTGGGCCAGGTGTGCAGTGGAAACCTGGTTCTCTGCCTTGACTCTATTGCTCTGAGTAGTGCCATGGTGTTGGCTTGGCTCACAGCAACCTGAAACTCCAGATCTGGACTTAAGCGATCCTCTTGGCTCAGCCTCCTGCCACAATGCCAGACTAGTTTCTCTGTCTTTCTTGCTGGGTCCTCCTGTCCTGGCTGGAGCAGCTCTCTTGGCCCTCCCCCTCCTCCTCCCCAACTCACCCTGCAGCCTCTTTCCATGTGCCAAAGGAGGGCCTTTTCTGCTACAGGCTGAGTCTTCAGCCTCTGGCCTTATCTGTACCCTTCCCATTCCCTGAAGGCCATTCACCAGATTCCCTCCCGCAACGAACCCCCTCCATGATGGCTTTTCTCCCCAGTCATGGGCCTCCCCCAGCCCCCCCCCCCTTATTTTGCTACTACCAAAATGTGCTCCAATGGGTCCCCACTCCAGGGTGCTCTGCCCTTGCCAGAGCAGCCCACCTCCCTCTGCAGGGGCTGGGGGAAGGGAGAGTGTCACACTCCAGGGACAAGAACCCCCAGCAGTATGTAGGTAAAGGAAGGGCCCAGACTGGGTCAGAGTGGCCCAGCCTGCCTTGCATCCCCCCGCCCCCGCCCAAACACCTCCTGCTTCTCAAAACTGGTGAGCAGCATTTCTAAAGGCAGCCACTCTTGAGGGCAACAGGAGCTTGATGTCGACTGAGGCCGCTCCAGACACAGGAAGGCAGCCTTCTGGGGTAGGATCCAGCCCAACAGAGAAATGATTTCTCAGTACTAACAATGCCTGGTCCAGGGCAGAACACCCATCGCCCAGGATTGGGGCCTCGTTTGTTAACTAAATAGGGAAAGAACCAGCCCTGCCAATTTGCAGAATTATAGGGAAAGAAAGAGTAGAAAGAAAAGCATCTCCCTATTATGTGCCTGCACTTACAAAGAGGTCTATTGTTGGAACTCTTGTTTCGGACTTGGTTTAAACTAAAGAGACCCACAGAGGAAAAAGAAAAAACCCTTGAGTGAGACAACTAGCATGGTCCTCAACTTATCCCAACTGCATTTAACCAATAAACACAGCTCCAGTTTAAAATCAAACAATTACTACTAATACGTGAACCTATCAAAATACCTGTAGTCATACATAGATCATCTGAGTTTTCCTCAAAGCAGAAAGTTTACACATCTGCACATAGAAACAGACCTGAAAAAAAATCACCATGCATTTTCGTCCCCTCCAAATTTTACATGATAGAAATATTTAAAGCTAAGACCCTGAGTTAGGTGGAAGGGAGTACACATGTGGACAAAACAATAGGGTTCTTTAGTAAGCATAATTGACTCTAATTGCAGAGTGGTAAAGAGCAAGGGTGGATACCACCCTCCAGGTATCTGCTCCTCCTTAGCAAGGCACCAAAGCAGACTGCTGCAAGAGCCAGCTTGTTCAGAGGCAGGCAGAGCACAACAAGGACCAACACGACCATGCTGCAAACATTCTTCCATAATGCCAGGAGATTTCTATGGGTCTGACTCTTCAGAACAGACTTACAGAAATGATTCTCACTCAGTAAACAACCTGTAGCCATTTGGCTTTTAGCTGTAACTCTAATTCATGGGGGGAGGGGGAAGGAGGAGGGAGATAGTTTCTAAACAATGAAAATCAGAAAATGAAATCAATGAATAAACGCTGTTTGGGAGGGCAGACAATAAAACTAAGCATCTTTATTCACAAATAAGTAAACATTTAAAAAAAGTGAGATATCAGATCTTAAAAAGGATAGTAAAGCAAAAATGAGTTAAGTAGCTACTTTAATACAGTGCATTTCCCTTTGTATAATCAACACTTGCTCCCTCTAAAGCCACCCTACAATGAAAAAGAAATAATATGTAATAAGCCAAATGTTTGTAAAGTATGTGAAAGATCTCATACACTAGCAAATGTGCTCAGAGGCAGAGCTGGGGCCGTGAGACCAGCCTGGGCAGCTGGCACAGGAGTTACGGGAAATGTTGTGTGGATCATTCCACTCCCACCCACGTAGAAATCAAATTAAATTTCACATGACTTCTAGGCCAATTGTGTTTTAATATAGTAATACTGCAGGAGACAGATACGGCTTTACTCATACTATGGAGTGATCAAGAAAAATAAAGTACATGTCTGAATATTACCTCCTCAAGAAAGCAGCTCTTTTAAACATTATAAAAAGAACTTGTTTTATTTCTGAGGGTCTAATACTGCTCACACCCACAGTCCAATGACAGAAATAGAAAGTCCTTTCCTTTGCACAAACAAGGAATTCATAACGGGGTTATATTTTCCATATGGAGACCAACTCAATATTTTAAAAATGCATCTGCTTCAGAAACTAGACAAAATAAGACTATGGGGTATTAAAGTCATGTGAGTACTTGAAAGCAAACTTCAGAACTTAAAACTTACTCAAATGAACACAAGAAAGAAAATGCTAGGGAGGTCATCAAGTACAAATGCTACTTGTTACCGATTTTAGAAGTCTGTATACTTGCTCTAAACATAGACAATTTATAGTTGTTAATTATTGATAAATGTACAAAGGAAATCGAAAAAAAAGGTTTTGTATTTTCCCTAGTCAACTTAAAAGTGGACACCGGCTGCTTAACTTTGAATGGTTTCAAAGAGTTCCTACATAGGTTCCGGAAAGAAAATAAGAATTTTCCAAACCTACCCTCCTAACCTACAAGCAACACAAAGAAATCAAACCCGTCTTCCAGAATCCTCTTATTGCTGTCACAGAGGACATCGCTCCCTCTTTCTCAGAGCTCCCAGAAGACCACCCACATAATGAAGGCTCCTCCACCATTTCTTCCATAGCATGATACAGAAAAGCCCAGCTCACCTCCTAGATCAGAAAATGTCACACATCTCAAGACGACCTTCCAGAGTCAGGACCCACGACAAGGGACCAGTGCTCGCGAACACTGGAGCCCCCACTGCCTGTACCCTTGAAAGCAAACGAGGGCACCTCCCGGCACAGACCTGCTGGCATGCTGCAGCTGCACACGAAGAAAGTCACTGTGCGGCTCCCTGGACAGGGAATGGGCCGAGGACTAATGCAGCCACCGACGGACAGTGGCGTGAGTTCTATTATTACCCCATTATCACTCTGGGATCTGTGCCTAAATGAAGCATGCTTCCTCCCTGATGCCATTTCCTTTTATCCTGGCTGGAGACTAAAAGCGGATCAATGGGGGCAATACACATGATGTCACTTCAATTTACAGCAACGGGCCTCCCCTCTTTCAGCCTGTCTGAAACACACAGAAAGATCAATTCTTCCCAAAAATGGTTAAAAAATGCTTAGGGAGCATTCTTCTTCCAGAAAAGCATTCTCTGCTATATTTGTCTATGTTACTACGGCAGGAACTGTTTACACAGAACAAAAACAGAAGAAATGGGGGAGGGGAAAAAAAATCTCAAATTCTGTATGCTAGAGACATGCTGGCTGAAATTCAACATAAGCAGGGTCCAACCCAGAATGAAAGCAGCTGACCTCTGAAAGTCACATGCAGAAGTCCTTTGGTGTAGGGCACAACAGTTTTCCTTTGCCCCCTGGGTAAAAAGGTGATTCCATAGATATAAAATGTCTTTCAATTTTAGAAGATTCCCCCAAAGTCTGACAAAGTCCCTTCTACTCTTCTGAGAACACATATCCACTACTCCAAAGGCCCTCAGGTTGCCCCCATAGTCCACAGGTGAGGAAGGAAATAGCTCCCATGCACACAGCACCCCCATTAAGGACAACAAGGAAGCTCAGCTACAGGACCCCAAAGCAGAACTATAAACCAAGTCATCTTTCAGAGTATGCTCTAGGGCAAATAAAACAAGTAAAAGTCTCTACATTATATACATTTTCACATGGTGATTCTTGATAGTGGGCAAAATGAAGATTTAATCCATGAAGTTCCTCAAAACAAAAGAGTTCTCCTTCCAAAAAGAAATACAAAATGTTCAGTCACAGAATCCAAGTGTAGCTGAGCTCCGCTGCTCCCCACACCATCCAGGGTCATGGTGTTCCCAACAATGTCAATAAATAGTCTTCCTCCATCTCTGTCACTTTTTAAATATTAAACATTTCTAAGTAACAAAAACACAATATATACATGCCCAAGTGTTTGCTTGAATTCAAGTATCTTTATTCTAAATAAGTAACTTGTATAAAGGAAAAAACACAATTAGTCTGAATTGCTCATGAAAACAAAACTTAAAGAAAAACTGTTCTTCACATGTTGAAGCAAAAACTTAACATATGTTAAAGAACTGCCAAAACTTAAGAACAGAAGTCTATCCTGTTCCCTTTAGTTGAGGGGCATAAAATTAGAAGTGCCAGCAAATGAAATTTGCCAAGTACTTAAGAATGAAAATAATTTTCTTAAAAATAAGAAAATCAATAAGCATACATTTGTCCAGCACAAGCAGTTATCTTTGATTATCAAACATCTTTAAAGAGTTGTCCATAATCAGATTTTGGAAAGAAAACTCAAATATATCAAATGTTCATATAACTAATTTTCTATGGAAAAAAGGCATATTTACTTATTCTTAGGTAAATTCTAATAGCTAGAGTTTAAAAAGACTATTGCACTTTGGATCCATGATTTTACTCATGGTGCTTCTAAAGCAGCACCACAGGGACTAAACAGATACCCTCATTAGCAAATAGTACCTGAAATTACATATTGGCATACATCATTCTCTATTTCCAGGTTATAAGGGGCAAATTTTCATATGCTTTTATTTTCCTAAATGTAATCCTCTTGTCAACTGGATCGCTTACAACTACGTATACATTAGTAGTTTGTTACTACAAATTTTGGAAAATAAAACATTGTAAACACTAAAACTAAAAACTTCCCAGTATTTTGCAAGAGATGCCTAGGATTCTTGCATCTGCCTCCCCTACCTTGGAACCTGCCAGACCAATTACAATGGGGTCAAAGGGAGAACATTCCCTATCTGACTTTTGTGTTTCTCAAGAAGATTACAACTCGAGGAAAAAAAAATGCAGAAATTCCTAAGTAGTTCAGTCTCCTCCCCTTGCCGTGACATGGGTTCAATATGACTTAAAGATTTCTAAAGAAATTAGACTGTAAAGTGTCAAAATACTTCTAAACTTTTCTTTGGTTTGCAGTTTTTTCCCATAGAAATCGCCTTTGTGATTCCTCAGAATGCTTTTAAATTAATAGTGTACTTAAATACCTGACATATTTATCTTCAATAAGCATGTGCACTTTATAAACCTGAACTGTTAATTTGTTTTCTAACTGCAAATTCTAGTTACACACTAATGTATGATCCTTAAAGTACAGTATGAATATACCTACATTGTCAAAATTGTTCGCTAGTTCTGAGTCAAAAAATGGTATAAAACATATACCCACACGATGGAATACAAGGCAGCTATTAAGAAGAATGAGACAGTTATTTCTACAATATGGGAAGATGGATTATTAGTTGAGAAAAAAGTATAGAATACAGTTGAATTTATATAAATAACTTTCTTAAACTCTGTAAGAAAACAAGGAACTTTGTGTCAACTTTTTCTCTGAGTAACCTACATGAGCTCTCCAGCCTTTTTCTTTTTTTCCTGACTCCAACTCAAGCAGAAATACTTTCCTTAAACCTTGCTACAAATACTTCCTAAAAGTTTACTTAATGGAGAGAAGATCCACTTTATGAAGAAATTCATTACTGCAACCCGATCCAAGAGCACTGAAATGGGTAAATGGTTAAAGCAAGTGCTCTAGCAGAGTGCTGAGCTAGGAACTGGAAGGAAACCAGAGGCTTCTGTAAAGCTGTTCCAGTGAGTTACAGGGAGATCTAGTACTAGCACACACCAAGAAACCTATCATTGTCTCTTCAGCCTCTATCATAACATTTTAAAATAACACATACCTCAAAAGTTCTGATTTCAATACTTCTACACGAAAATGAATGCTAGTACAATTAGATAAAAAACATTGTGTATTAGTCAACTCAAAAAGTGGAAGAATTTTAAATTTTCCAAATGTCTTGTAGAAAAATATGAGGCATAGCAGTCACATGCTTAGATTACTATTGTTATTTACGATATAAACTATCAAATACTTCCAGATTTTTTTCCAAGAGGAAAAACAGTAATTTCTTTCAAACTCAGAATTTCTTCCTATTTTCCTCCAACTTCCTATATTACTCCAATATGTCAAAATCAGATGGTCTTCGTGGTTATTACAAATTTAATACTTTTAGTAAATAAATATATTAACACTAGATTATTCCTTGTAACATTCCACTGAATTTTATATGACCCTATGCTCGCTGCTAAAGTAATCTACACCATGGAAAAAATTACTGTTCTCATATGCACAAATAAGCAATCCTTACGGATAATCAGTCTGAAAATAAGTTTTTCTTCAAAATCACAAGTGATTAGAAAATGGGGGAGAAAAAACTAAGCTCTTCCAGAAAATACTATCTTCATCATCATCATCCTATCTACAAAATACCGATCCTATGTTTTCTTCTGGTTTTAAACAAGGAATAAATTAGTTCAAACAATATTATAACTTTATAAAAAAAAAAAAGTACATGTTTAATTCCTTAAAGACAGGCACCAATTTTGCTAATTTTATGCGACACCAACCCCCGTCCCTGCTAGCAAAATGAAATAAATAACTTAGTGCCCAATACAGTAAGAGAGCAATGTGGTAACAATGTCTGTAGGAATAATTGTCAATTCGTAATTCAGTGACTTAAATGAACCTATAAAAATGAATTCATGTAGCTACACATGAAAATTCAGACCAGAAGTGATGCTTACTTCTAAGCTAGAACATATCCAAAAAATACAAATTCAAATTTATCAGCTGAAAAAGTTCTATGAACATCCTGTACGACAGCAAATCTGGTTGATAACTCTTCATTTAAAAAACTAATGGTAAAATAACAGAAACGCATCTTCACTTGTAATCAACTATAATCAATGAAACAATGGCTCCACAATGTTTTTTTAAAAGGTAATACATTGGACTGTGTGAAGAGTCTCAACAATCTATTTTGTTCTACGTGCAAAAAATCAATAGTACATCTTAGATGGAGATTTGTCCCTTCGCTTCCCATAGTCTCCTTGTTAAAACTTGCTATCAAGGATTAAGTGACTTTTTTTTTAAATTATCAAAATAACAGTTTTGTTTTTTAAAAAGAAGTAATCCACAAAAGCATTTTAGAGGTAATGGCATAACAAGAGTTGCAAGGCGAGAAAAAGACAAGCAACAGAAGGTAGGAGGAACCTAGCCAACCACTCTGACTCTCAGGTTTGACAAGCGATTCAGGTGGACGCACACACATCACACTTAACATGTTCTGAAGCAGGGGATATAGTTTATGAGAAATTTCACCCTTGGGTGTTTATTCTGGGGTCTAAAACACTAACATTCCATTACTCCCAGTTCCTGTGCTTTTTTTCTTCATAGGTGCATAGTCAAGGCAACATAAATATCTTTTTGGTTGCATTTTCTAATATTCTTTCTGTATTTTCTACCAAATCCAAACTACACATAAATTTTCGCCATATGTCTACAATTTGTCAGGTGGTTTCTGCCTTAAAGTTAACAAAGAAACGTGTCCTTAAATGTATGCACAGCTAACCACAACTAAGGAGGAACTGAGGGGGAGGTGGGAGGCTAGTGAGGAAAACTACATGAATTACTGCTGGAAAAATAATGGAATAAACTTGTTTTTATTTAATAAAAATGTCTTGGGAGTTCTATACAATCTACTACTCAGTGTGTCTCAGTTTTACTTCACAGAGTGATTTAATGTCTGTGAGACACAGGAACTGTATTTCACTCAAATTCTGTACACATTCGGATTCTAGTCCAGACATTTTACACTGTGGATTAACTTTGAAAAATTTTATGAGGAGTAGAGCAAAGAATTAATTTCTTAAACGTCACTTTGACACTTGGGGAAACTCATATTTTTAAAAAAGGGACTCAACTTCAGAAGGGTAGAGAAAAAGTTTCACCGACTTTCAAGGAATGTTTATTTAATTTTTAACTTCTTTTCCGTCTTTGACCTCAATACCAGTATTGGGTCAGCATTCTACAGGAAAGACAAGTGGCCATCTTACAGATGTGCACCTTGTGAGAAGACGACGCAAGTATACCAGTGGGAAACAGAACCCAAACCACGTGGACGTGAACGACACCCATTTACTTTGCCCCAAAGCTGCATGCTTCACACACTGGTGAATAATACATAAATTAATGTACTGCCCACCATGATAGAAACTACTCCCTAGGGAACAAGCAGAATGAAATAGCATTATAAAAAACATTCTTTCAGGTCAGAATGCTGGAAGAGTTTAACGTTATCATCTCAGATCTACTGTGAGCTCCAGCTCGGTCCGACCCAAAGGCCAAGAGGTGATAGAGGAGCCTGGAATCCGAAACACGGCTTTGGTGGAAAATATCCTCTTTATGTGATTTCAAGTACTTCAAAGTCTATCAACAGAAGCCAGTCTTCAAAATGGATACCCTAGAGTGGTGGTTATGGCGATAAAATCCTAGGAGGTTCAAGACCTGGAAGGTCTTCTCTTAGGTGCTAGCATAAACACGATTAAACCTAAGATGAGCTTTCCACTAGCAACTAAAATCTCAAGCATATTGAAGTTATTACGAATAGATTCCTTAAAAATTTTCACAAAATTCTGAAGTGTCAGCATTTCTAATCTTTTTGTATGTTCCTTTACGTACAAATAAGGTGCTCATGAAAAGCTAATTATTTTACTGAAATACATTTTAACATTAAACAATGTCTTTGGGAATTATAGAAAACGTTAAGACATTTCCAAATTTTAACAGAAAATAATCTATGGAAAACCATACTTTCCCTCCCCTTGGCGTTCCACCGTATCTGTAGAAATTAAGAATTTATCTTTTAAAAAAGAGGGAGAAATGAAACACATTATAGTTCCTTGTGAAGGTTTTCAGAAAATTTTCTTATATAACTAAAAATGAAAAGAAAAACTTTAAAAGGTTCCTCATGTCATTACTGCTCACTTTTCATGTTTTTGCAGTTGTTTCCATTACATTAAAAAAATCAAAGATACAATGTAGCAATTACAATCTCCACCATTATATTCCAAAGTGAAGTCTGACTCATTTAAAACAAATTAACTTGAAGAATCAGTGATCACAGATCCTCAAAAAGTAAAAAGCGGATATGCAGGCTTTAAAATCACTAACTCTGATGTTAGTTAAGCTTAAGAATCTTAACCAGTCTTAAAGTAGGTTAAGAACCACTTTTCTGATTTCATAATACACGTCCTCATCTCATAACTTTGTAAGAGCTACCTTAGAAACAAATAAAAAATGAATACGGTTCTCCCCTCCGCAGCAACACAGACCTTTCCTCCACAGCGTCTAAAACGCGGGTCCTAGCACTCTGGGCGGCCGAGGCGGGTGGCTGCTTGAGCTCATGAGTTCAAGACCAACTTGAGCTAGAGCAAGACTCGGCTCTAAAAATAGCCGGGCGTAGTGGCGGGCGCCTGTAGTCCCATCTACTCGGGAGGCTGAGGCAAGAGACTCGCTAGAGCCCAAATGTTTGTGGTTACTGTGAGCTGTGACGCCACAGTGCTCTACCGAGAGCGACATAGTGAGATTCTGTCTCACCAAAAAAAAAAAAAAAGAGCGGCTCGTCATTCTCCCGGGCCGGCCGTCCGAGCTAGGCCAGCGCCCGCCCCGGGGACGCGCTAGGAGTCCAGGCGCAGACCCGAGCACGTCTAGGTGAGCGCGCGCACAGCCTCGCTCGACGGAACACATCTCCAGAAACTAAAGTTAACTTGTTGAACGGTGCCTGAACCAGCATTTTACGTTCCTGTTTTCCTGGTAGACTTTTGCTTATTTTTTTTTTTACTTGAAAGCTTGGTCAATATAACAGGCAAGAAATAACAATCCCGATGCCTGTGCCTTTGGATCACACTTAACTTTAAAACATGCACAAGCAGTAGGGAAGTGAGAAAACAAAAGCGACAGCCACTCAGAAGCATGCCAGGGCATTTTTGAAGGCAAACAGAAATCCTATCCACATCAAACGTT
The DNA here is from genome assembly GCF_000181295.1 of Otolemur garnettii. Classification (NCBI taxonomy): domain Eukaryota; kingdom Metazoa; phylum Chordata; class Mammalia; order Primates; family Galagidae; genus Otolemur; species Otolemur garnettii. The sequence continues at coordinate 45,497,915 of NW_003852401.1, forward strand.
ATCCCCACGGTAGTGGGAGCCGGCGGGGGAGCAGCGAGCACGGAAAGGACGGGGTTGGGAAGCAGGGCGAGTTAACAGCTCACTTCCCCCCGGCTAGGGCTCGCGCGGCGGAAAGCCTGAGGTCAGAAGGAGGAATCAAGAAGGCTTCGGGAAGGGTGGAGAAACCGCTCAGCTCGCGGCCGCAACGGGCGGGCGGGCGGGCGAGGAGGGGCGCGGTCTACTCACGCGGCTCGCGCTCACCGGGCGCCCGCAGTCAGTCTACCTGGCTCTGCCCGCGCCCGCTAATATCGCCGCGGCCGCACCTCGCACCGCCCCCTCCTCCCCAGGCCAATCCCCGCAAAGGCCGCCGCGCCCCGCCCCGCCCCGGCAGCGGCCGGGCGGGGCGCGTTCCCAGGGCTCGGCGCCCTTCCCGGCCACACCCCAGGCGGAGGGCACCGCCGGCCCCCGTCCCGTCCCGTCCCGTCCCGCCCCGCCCCGCCCCGCCCAGGACAGTCAGCTCCCACCCGGCAATTACTCTAATTAGAAGTTCTCCTCTCAGCACTTAAACAATGTACAAACCAGTCCCAACACAGCCGGCAATTCAAATGGCTTTGAGAACAAAGGCAGTCATAGCTGTAGCAATTTTTCCTCTAATTTACAGAATGTGAGGACTTTCTCTCATTGCACATGGTATTTAAAGAAAAAAAGTTTAAACCTCTAGCGTACATGCCATTTCACAAGGATATTAGCGTTACTGTGGAAAAACACCAGACTGTGCCGTCTGCAACTAACAAAGAAAAAAAAGTGAAACCACTTAAAAAAAAAAAGACCATTTAACTTCTAAGTTTGTTTGGTCCCTTCTGCAGAACAAATGTTCCTGGGTCATCTGATGGAAAGAAATGTGCAACATATAGAGATGTGAAGCGATTTTTAAAAAAATAGTTTATAGATGATGTGAATAAAAGAAACCACCCAGGGCATCTTTCTAGTAAACAATCTGCATCATCTTCATTAGCACTGGTGAAGGTTGCTAATTGTTCACACTAAAGTCAATCTAACGGCAATCTGGAGAGTAAAAACCCTAATGTCAAGAGTTTTCTGGGTCTAAGGACAGCTTTATTGGCTAATGACTGGCATCTTCACCCTAAACCATCAGAAACCAATCTTTTTGCCAATTCTGCAGAACAGGACCCAACAACAAAATCAACAACTCCAGCTGCTATCAACTAGAGTAACTACTTCAAGGATTATGAGGAAAAGGTTTTTACTGGGAGTTAAGTGACCGGCAGGCATTTCTAAAAGATGCACTATACAACAAAACCAGAAAGAGTCCTAACCCAGAGGGATCCACCTTAAGGAAGGGAAGTGATCAAGCCTCATTTTCCTTAGAAAACTGTAATACTCTATTCACAAGTTCTGAGAATTAAGCGTTTTTTCTACCTTTAAATGCCCATTTGAGACAGGAGGATGTGTGAAATTACAACTATAAAATAAGTGCTTAGGATAAAATATCAAAACGAAAGCGAGTACTAGTTTAACCTTAAAGTAATCTGCATCCATTTAAAAGAAGTATTGAACAATTTACAAGTTTATGAGAAAGATAAAAACCAAAACCAAAACCAAAAAGCTCCTACAGAGGGCTACTAAATAGAGAAAAATTAAAAAAATAAAAACCATCATGGGAGGCACCTGTGGCTCAAGAAGGAAGGCACCGGCCCCATATGCTGAGGGTGGCAGGTTCAAACCCGGCCACGGATAAAAAAACTGCAAAAAAAAAAAAAAAAAAAACATCACTATGAAAACTTTGCACAAAATAGATTATGAAACTCTTCTCCTTTCAACATATTTTTTCTTCCAAAATTTTAATTTTTAACGTTTGAGGTCATTATGGAAGTTTTGAGATATACAAAACTCAAAATGCAAAATCCGCACGGAGGAAAACAAATGATGCCACCCAAACACCACCAATAAACCCAGCAAGCTGAAACTTGCACGGGTGAATCAGAAAGGACAATGTCGACTGTGTTTCTTGGAAGCGAAATAATAGACTATAACACAGACTGTCTCAAAACTTCCATATCTCATGTATGGCTTTGAGTCCCATTCCATGCATTTACTAAAATGTGCTCTAAAATGTCTCCAACTTTAAATGAAGGAAATCTTTAACTGTTCGTGTTATAGAAAACTAATTTAGTGGCTTATTAGAAAATGCCATTTCTGTTTAGCAGCTAAGTTTGCCTTGCTCGACACTGATATGACAAACAGCTGAATATAACTTAAATGGTAGTAACCACTTAAAAGTTAATCTTCTTAAACAAGAAAATTATCTAAGTTAAAACAAGTAGAAACAAATCAGGTGCCTCAGAAATAAAAATACAGAAAAGACTCCTAACATTTCTTCTGTACATGAAATAAACATGTACAGAACAACTGAAAAACAGAAAGAAAGCGCTTTCAGAGAAAACGTAATAATTTTTCCTTTGAGTTTTTAAATAAAATAATCTCGTGTGGCAGGAGAAGATGGGGGTTGGGGCCAGGGCCTCTTTGGCTGGGGAATCTTATCCTTCCCTAAATTCCCCACTGAGGTAAGATCTAGAAATAGAAGTCTTTCTTAGCTAAGTCAATCTCTTTGTGTACACCTCCCCTTAAATGCTAACAATATTAATAAGCTTTCTGCATATTTTCAAACATATAAGAATGTTAAAATCATTAAGTTCCTTTACATGTAAAGACTACTTTTCAGTTAGAAACTTTCCTTTCTACCTTTATAGGGTGCTCCAATAATAGCCCCCAAACTGCCATCCATAGGGAAAATGGGAAATTGTAGCTAACTGTATAATTATAAAATATTCATTACAAAATTTTTACAAATTAGTCTTTACACATTGACCACCTCTTTGTAAAATTTTATACCTAATATTTTGTAAATAAAGGTACCTTCAGTACAATTTCCTACTCAATTTCCACAGGGATGGCGACTTTGGGGACACCTATAGAATATAAACAACATAAATGAAAACTTTGCACAAAATAGGTTATGAAACTCTTCTCCTTTCAACATATTTTTTCTTCCAAAATTTTTTTAAATTTTTAACTTTTTAAATTTCAATGAGAAATAGGAATAAGTACAAAATTTACCCAAATGATCATGCGAAAGTAAATCTCTAATAGCCAAGCACTGATCCTATCATCCCCATTTCTCACACAAACTGGTTATAGCATTTACTCCTAAAAGCAAAAAGCCACTCCTAACAAAGCTATCAGTCACATTTGCAATTTTGTTTCGATTGAAAGGTAGAGGGTAAGTCTTAGGGTAAACTACACATTGTCTTGAGTGTATGTTCACTTTAGATAAACAGTTCTCACTGACATTGCAGACTTCATTTCTCAATGATCTCAACACTATTTGTTCAAGCTATTTTTATAATTAACATTTCCCTCTTTGGAAGTCTAATTAGCAGCCCTGGTTCATAAAATGATTGAAAAAAAAATAACCAGTAACTGGAAATGTTTTCCTCCTTTCCCTTCTAAGAGGAGCTCAGTCTGCTGGCCAGCAGTGCTGGAGCCACCCCTCCACCACCAACTCAGCTCTCAACTCACTTCATATTATTTAATGCAAATTGTTAGAACAACTACTTAAATTGACATCTATCCCTAGAAAATGTCTCTGAAAATGACCTAATTAGAGAGGCACAAGGACAATGATTATAAATGCGGGAAAAACCCTGAAAATACCTGGCTCTTAGGAGGGGACAGCTGCAGCACCGCACCCTTGATTGCTAGCAAATCTCTCACTTTGGAAGTGAAGCCTGGGGTGAGTGCGCTGGATCCCCCGACCTAGTCTTTTGCTGAGAGGTTGGAGCCACCAGCGTCCTTGACCACAGGAAGGTGTGGGAAGACCGGCACTATATTTAGGGAAACTCATGTGTGCCCCAAAGCCAGGCACACACCTAATACAGGATATCTTTAACAACACAGTCCTGCTGGTCCCGCACCAGACTCACAGCTCTGAGAGAGACAGGGGAGCACAGGTTGGCCACTGGGCACAAGGGCTCATGGTGGTGTCCTGGCCTGCACCTAGGCCCAGCCAGGTGCCCAAGACATCCCTTAGCCCTGCAGTTAGCCATGAGCCTGCATTCCCTCCCCTGATTTGAGGTACACACGGACAGCACCTCCAGGACTCCTCTTGCCAGCTGCAGGCCCCGAAACTCCACTCTCTTTAAAACCAGTCATTCATTCTCTCTTGCATACACAGCTAGCAGGCACTAGGGGCACCAGGAGATGACCAATCATCCGGACTCAGGTCTAATCCCACTACCACTTACTGACCCTCGGCACAAGCTCTGGCACTATGCAATCGACTCTCAAAGATTGTCAGGAAACACCAAGCACTGCTGTTGGCTCCCTTTCTGCCTAAAGACCCACTTTTGTTTCTGGCCTTGCATTTACAATGGCCTATCATCCTTCTCAAGCTCCTTAAAGGCCAAATGTGTGCATGTGTGCACAGTCCGAGATTCGTGGTGTGAGGGATACAACTCTTCACCCTGCCATATAAAACCACCAAATGTAAACCACAGGCCCCCACTCTCCTTCTTCCCCCAATGGCCAGCACCCCCTCTAACATAGGCCCTGGGGCCTCACCAGGCCTGCCTTACCACCCAGTGGGCTTCCCTAAAGAACAACTCAGATCGTGGCCTCTTCTGTTCTTGGACTGAAACAGTGACTTGAGTGCCTTTCAATATTATGCCTCATTCTCAGCCCCAATCCTCTTTAAAACTCTGCAACAAAACTTTCTGCAGCCACACCAGGCCCTCAGCCTGCAATGCCCTCTCCTAAAGTCATTTTTCAAAGGCCACCTTTATAAAGAACCCTTTGCCAGTCCTGTTCTTCGAGACACGTCTATCAGTGCTTCCTGGGTTTTATTCTCACTCATTTTCACGTACCCTCTTAATCCTACTCTGCTTTACAAGAGAATTATTAAGAGTGCTGCTGTGTATAAATCTCTATTTCTGAGTTCCTTGTAGGCCTAGGATGTCTGTTCTTTTAATTCTCCCCCTCCTGCCCATCTAGCACAACTAGTTTTGAATTAATGTAACCTGTCTTGTAACAGGATCAAAGTTTCCATCTTGTGCCCATTAGCAGTGATTCTTAGCAACCAAATGACAAAAATTTGTTAAAATAGGATCAACTTTAAAAGAGAAATTCAGGCTTGGCGCCTATGGCTCAACCGGCTAAGGCGCCAGCCACGTACACCTAAGGTGGCGGGTTCGAATCCCCAGCCCGGACCCGCCAAACAACAATGACGGCTGCAACCAAAAAATAGCCGGGCGTTGTGGCGGGCGCCTGTGGTCCCAGCTACTTGGGAGGCGGAGGCAGGAGACTCGCTTGAGCCCAGGAGTTGGAGGTTGCTGTGAGCTGTAATGCCACGGCACTCTACCCAGGGGGACAGCTTGAGGCTCTGTCTCAAAAAAAAAAATAAATAAATAAAAGAGAAATTCAAAGATAATACACTTCTTTTTTAAAGCCTTGCACCATTAATTTCACAGGCAAAGAAAGCCATTACAGGTAAATGTCATATCTATTTCAGGGACATTTTCACTAGGAAGCTGTTGACAGCTTAACCAGGCAGCTCTGTTTTATGCAAATGCAGATGGGGCTTTTCTCTCAGAGAACTTCTCACATCTGTTATCTCAGCTGACTTTGCAATGGCCTTGTAGGCCATTTACCCACAGTCTTAGATGCCTGGGGAAGGGAACACAGAAAAGCCATTTAGTAAACAAGAATACATACATAGCTGTTAAAACTATATAAAAATTTTAAGAAAATGTGCACTAAAATCGGTGTTTACAGTGCTATAAAGAATCATTTAACATTATAAATGTTAAAAAATTTTAAAATTCACAAAACAGATTATTCACAAGTCAATAAAACTATAATAATCATTCTTTTGAAGAGACATGCCAATTTCCCCAAAGCTATTATAAATTAGTTGTATGTCACTTAAAATTTCTTCTGTATTCAATAATTAGCATGTTAGATCATGGTAAATTAGAAACTCTATGTAAAGGTAAAGATATGAAAGACTTTTTCTACTTTACGGAATGTAGATGTGTGTACATATACGGTTTCTCCTGATAGTATTTGTAATAAGCTATATAGCCACTGAAAATCCAAAATTTCTTTTTCTTTTTTTTGCAGATTTTGGCTGGGGCTGGCTTTGAACTCATCACCTCCGGCTTATGGGGCAGGCGCCCTACTCCTTTGAGCCACATGTGTCACCTTGAAAATTCATTTCTAATACGATACCATGTATCTGTCAACTGTTCAACCCTGTGAACCCCCTAATTCACTGCCCTTTACATTATCAACACTGTCTGGAGTGATAGGCAGGATAATGGCCTGATCCCTGAAACCTGTGAATATGTTCAGTTACGTGGCAACGGAGAATTAAAGCTGCAAATGGGATTCAGGTTGCTAACTAACTGACTTTGAAACAAGGAGAGCAACCTGGATCATCCAGGTGGGCCCAATGTAATCACAAGGGTCCTTCTAACAGTAGAAATGAGAGAACTAGAGAGCAGTGCCAGCAGGAGGACTTGGCCAGACAGTGCTGGTTTAGAAGATGGAGGAAGAAACCAAAGCATACAGGGAGCCCGAAAGGCTGGACAAGGCAAGGAACTGGGCTCTCCCCTAGACTCTACAGAAAGGAAGCCTTGCCAACAACACCCTGACATTAGTCCTGGGAAACTTACGTTGGACTTCCGACTTCAGACACTATAATACAAGGAATTTGTTTTAGGCCACTAAATTTGAGGTAATCTCTTACAGCAGCAATAGGATCCTAATATATCCGAGTTCCAGGTTCCTCTTATAATCAATCTCATTCCTTCTTCGCTTGTTTGGCTCAACATATGAGAAAAATAAAAGCATCCTTTAAAAGCTCATAGCTATACCTGACCTCATCAGCTTCCTCCTAAAAGTGGAAGATTTCTTCCAGGGCCTTCCCCCAATTCCCAAGTGTACAGCTTTATGGGTAATTTCAGGCTCAATTCTTGTGGCTGAGAAATCTGCGGTGGGCAGTGGTCTGGGAAGAGAAGGCAGCTAGATAGGAGGTCTGTGAGCCTTTTGGGTCTGATTCTTAACTGCTTCACTGCTTTTACAATGCCACCAAGGCCAGGGCAGAGCGTGTCAATGAAACAAAGGACAAACATGAAACAAAGTGCCACGGGCAACCACGTCTTGATCAAATCTAAGAGCGATTCCAGTTAATAAGTAACATAACCCCACCACCTTTTTCATGGCTTTAATTATTACAGCCAGTAAGAAATATTCAGGCCATCCTTGTTTAGTGATGTTTTATTTACCCCTAAAGGCTAAAGTCTTCATTAAATGCAGAAGAGTTGTGTCCAATTCAACACATATGGTGAGATCACAGCCTGGTTTATTGTACCTTTTAAGTGTTTCTCTACCCGCCCCCCATACTCAAAGACTCTGAATACACACTGCACAAAGGCATCTAGCAGTATTACAATTTCACATTACTACGTAACTGATTTAAGACACAATTTTATTTAAACTGATTTAAAAAAATCTTTTTTCTGAATAGTTTCCTTTATTCTCTACTTTTCTAGAACAAATCAATCTTTTCATGAGGTCATTTCCTACACTGATTAAAGTACAAGTCACTCCTGCAAAAAAGGTCTTCCTCTGGCCCCAAATGTTTCACTTATATGGTAAACCTGGCAAAGTTCTTTCATGGCATGGAGCCTTTTGGTTTGAGGAGCTGAACAAAATGTCTAAGTAGTAAAAGAAATGGGTAAAAGGTTGAAGCCCATTATTTATTGCAATCCACGTGTAAAGATCCATGCCCATTACCTGCCTTCTCCTCAGGGGATGGAGACTTAACTTTGTCACGGAACTGCCTGATTATGATGTTTTCTGAAATTTACACTGCTGTGTTTTCTAAAGGGCAACAACCAGCCGTGTCTTTGTAGGTATACTCTTCAATGAGGAACGAAGTGTGGTTCTTTACCATGTCCTTTATCAGAAAAGCAACTTTTTTAGCTATTTCTGATGAGCTGCATTTTTAACTTTGACTACCACTTGGCATCACTGTTTGAAAGACATGGAGGAGGGCTGGGAGATAGGCCCCTGGTCTCCTAATTGCAGAAATGGAGACAGAGGTAGAAGAGCCACAAGTAAGGCAGCCTCAGGCAGGGAAGGTATCCAAGGAGCTACGTGTTTGTCCTGGGCCTTGACACTGTTCTGTCAGAAAGCAGAGTCATCATGGGCTTTACTAGGGTCCCAAGGCTGGAAGCAAAACTCGGCTTTGAGTTTGACCATCTGGTTTACAAGCAGGATTGCACACCATGTTATACAGCCTACCGCCTTCTTCAGTTCTCAGAAAACCACTCCTGGAAGAAACTTAATTCTAAAGAAGGGAAATAAAATGCAGAATAAAAGAGGTGGGAAAGTAATGGCTGTTTGATTTTGTGTGTGCAACTGTTTCTGTCAAGGCAGGCACAAGCCTGTGGGAAGGAGCCTGAGACTGTAACAGGGTCCCCTGGCTGTGGGCCGCCTCTCCCCTCTACTTGCCAAGCTTTGGGACAGAGGAAAAACCATCCTGCAAGCTCCTGCTGCTCAGGTATAAAGCAGGGCTGACAAGGCCTGTGCCTTCCTTTTAGTTCCTCTTAAATGCCTCGATGCTATTCTTAGCGTGTTCCCAGAATTAAATTCAAATAGCATCCTTAACAGGCTTTAGTTCTGTGGGAAAAGGAAATAAATCAATCATGCAATAACTATAAAAATTTAACATCCTAAAACTTGTTTTTACAAAGTCTGAAGAATAAAAAGCTATCTTAGCCTGCTGTCACAAATCACTGTTCTTAACAGTAAATAATGCCAGCAGCTATTTTAAAAATTTCTTGAAATTAATAACATGAAAAGTGAATGAATGATTGAATAAATAAGCAAGCATGATGTCCATTACAAGGACAAATTAACAACCTAGTAAGTTGTTTCTGTTTATACACCTTGCCAATAAACTAAAGCTTTTGAGATACTTAAAAAAGTATGTTTGGAAAGAACCCCAATGTCCATCAACTGATGGATGGACACATAAAACGTGGTATACTCAAACAGAAGAATATTTTTAAACAATAAAAAGAAAGGCAGTACTGAAAAAAATAAGTATGTTTGTAGAACAGGGCTTAGGTAAAATGGTGATCCAGTTTTCAACGAAGCTACAAATAATTAGCACTGAAGACAGCTGTGTAAAAACATGAACTTACTGTAGTTTCTATTAGTAACAGTGCATTTGTTATTGATTTCTAGTCTATTTGTTATTAATTATTGGCAATAACCTTAAACATGCCAATGTAATTTAAGTCACTAATTTCTGTATTGTGAAAAACAGTAACCTGTGAATCCCTCCTCTGAATATAGGAATAAATCTAAGAACAGCCAGATATCTGCCATCCTCACTGCACCGAAGTGTCTAAGCTGTGGGACACAAGGGTTAGGACCTTGGGCTAACTGCTCGTACTGGGCTAGCTAACCCTTAGAGTTCTGAATATTGCTATTCTAGGCTGAACTAATCGAATTTTTAAAACTCCTCCCTTGAGTCTTCTTTTTCATTCCTAAGTATTATTTTTATTCAGACCTTTCCCTTTCCATGTTGTTCAAGATGCATAGTCCAACAGCACACACAGGGGTTTGGCTGACCCTGCTGACCCTTCCTGCCATTATGCTAGTAACACGCACTCACATGCGTTGCATATGACTTCTGCCACCCAGAAGGTCTACATAACCCTTCTTTCAAACCTAGATATCATCAGTTTTCCACATAAACCTAAACAGTGCATGGTCTGCTTTTTAGATTGCCAAATTTACTGGCAATCTACTAAACCTGCCTCATCTATAAACACATCAGGGTTATCTTCAAGTCCAAACCTCCCCCGGAAATATTAAGCCACATTCCCTGATAGCCCCTATCATCTCAGCACTGATGAATACTCTTTCGGTCAGACCTGCCCACCAAGAAGTAACCTGGACTTAATGAAATGTAATGAGTTCTAAGAGCTTCTACAGGAAAAGATGAGTGGGGACGACTAATAAAGCTAATATTCAGGAAATCATCTAGTAACCCTTTCACAGACTGAGCTTGCTGCTGGCGATAATAAGATGTGAAACTTCTAAGAATCTTAATGTAGGACTAATTAATAGGAAAAACAAATCTCCCTTAACAATAAAATCCATCCCTTGAGGAGCTGCAAGGGGGATGTTAGAGGCAGAGCACACATGTGCTCACACTGTAGAAGCATTAATCATTTTGTGACAAAGGAGTCATTTATGGCTGCTTTGTCTTCATTTCCTAGGTTGAACTCCCAGAATGTCTACATAGCCAGGCAGCAGTCTGGATTTGTTTGCTGTAGTTACCGAGGGCTGTGGCATACAGGGGTATATGTCGTTAGGTTTTTTATCATTTTATTCAGTTTGGGGTGTGTGTGTTTATATCCAGGTTTAAAATTTCTGCAAGTTGCCTAGAAACCAAAGTGCAGAAAAATTCACAGCTCAGTGCATGCTAAATTGCAGCTGCTGGAAAACGGCATGTTCCCCCAACTATGGTCTGGGCAGGGCTCATTCCTATCTACTCTGTCTTTCAAGTTTGATGGTATCTAGTTTTCTGGGGAATGCGGTTTAGTTATGCCATTTCTTTCAGTATAACCGGAAAGAAATCAGTTCTTTTTTTCATCCAATTTGACAGCACTTTTCCTTCAGGAAACTTTTAAGTTCTCTCGCATCAGGAAAGTATATAAAACTTGATGTGGGACATACAAGCCTATGCGGCTGAGAATCTGCCCGCATGGAGCATGGATAGAGAGATGGTGGGATGGAAGTTTTCTTACATTAAAGCACTCCCTACACTGTACAAGTTTCATCTAAAGAGCTCCACGCATCTTGTATACATCTGAGGTGCCCCAACACATTATCCATTTGGTCAAAATGAGTTCAACGCAGAAAGCTGGTCAAGATCTCTACAAATGAGGAAGGGAAGCCAGACAAACCCTTGGCTTGCTGGAACAGCTACTGCTGCTGCAGTTCTTTGGGAGCAGGGGAAGGCCCCTGTGCTGCGGAGGAAGGGGTAGGGCTCCTTTTCAGTTGTGCAAAGGAAACACTTTCCTACTCCTACAATGTTCTCTCCTCGGTCCTTCAGCAATCCCTTAGAAGAAACTGTACCCGGAACATAGGTTCTGTTTATTCCACAAAATTAGGGGTAGAAAAGAAATGTGAATATCTTAGGGGAAAAAATCCCACTTAAATTTCCTGGAAAACACCTTAATCCATTGAGCTTTGGTGTCTAAGACACTGTGCTAGTACACTATAATCTCAAACAATAAAACCTTACACACCCTCTTTAATTGAATAGAATGTGGCAATACTTTTGACAATGACTTTTAGATGCCAAGGACAAAACTATTTTTCACGATTATTTGTACAGCCTATCATTTTCTATCAATGAATTCTAATCAGTTTTCTGGTTAAATAAAGGATAACTAAGAAAGAATTCTTAAGATACAATGGTTAAAGGGTTCTAAAAAATAATCCCCTTCCTTTAAAAATCACAATAAAGACTAAAAGGTAGAGCAAAATATATATTATTTCTGAAACTTCACAAAACATTTGTTTAAAACCAACTAACAATATTATTCTGAGGTTTTATCAAAAAAATGTTAAACTCCCTATGAGTCCACTAAAATTTTCATGTCCACTCTTAGGCTGAAGGTGCCTCATACATTTATGATGTTAAAATTAACACAGGTAACAGCAACTTACCTGTGTCGTACAAAAAGTTTAAAGAGATGTTACCGCTTTCTGCAAGTGGGACATTTTGAATGCATGATCTGCCAGAATGCAGTGAGCACACATCTTGTGACAATCACATCTTCAAAAGATGACACTCGAGCCACTTACTGCAAGGTGAGCTTGTGGCCAAGCTGGAAGACTAACACAGTAAAAGGGCTCTAGGGCCACCTAGTCTTCCCACTGTGACTTCAAGGCAACAGCCCTCCTTCCATCTTTCAGTTGTGCTGTCCCGGGCTACATTTGGAAGAAACTATACTTTTCTCTCCATTAAAAAACAACAACAAGGCTCGGCGCCTATAGCTCAACTGGCTAAGGCGCCAGCCACGTACACCTAAGGTGGCGGGTTCAAATCCTCAGCCCGGACCCGCCAAACAACAATGACGGCTGCAACCAAAAAATAGCCGGGCGTTGTGGCGGGCGCCTGTGGTCCCAGCTACTTGGGAGGCGGAGGCAGGAGACTCGCTTGAGCCCAGGACTTGGAGGTTGCTGTCAGCTGTATTGCCACGGCACTCTACCCAGGGGGACAGCTTGAGGCTCTGTCTCAAAAAAAAAAAAAAAAAAAAAAACAACAAAAAGGCAAACAGAAAATAAAACCCAACCATTCTGACATTTGCTGAAAGGAATGAAATGCTACTCTTTTGTTTCTGAGAGCAAGTAAGTACAAATTTTACTTTATGGCAAATATTGAAGATAATTAGGAAGTAAATAGGGATGAAAAGGGATGAAAGAACTTTCCTATTCTCACTGTAATTCTTGTCATTTTAAGGAAAATCACTTTTAGGAATTTATTTAAAATTTGGAATTTTTTTCCCATAGGCAAAGATTTAAAGCAAAAAAGACATACCTACCAGAGAAATTCCATCTTAACGAAGTACAAGAATTCATGTTTTTAAATAACTGAATGTTCTTCAATATGCTTCTCAGAAATCAGTGGTAAAATCTCGGAAAAGCAAGCAAGGTCAGTGGAAGATTCCAACTGCCTTCCAGCTTAGGCTTAGGCTTAGAGAAAATGTGATCACAGAAGATCACATGTACATCTCTCATAAAAAAACCTTTAAACGTGCCAGAAATTCTTAATGCTATCTTAATCACCGAACAGCAGCAATCTAGGGAGGTTTAAAACATTAATATCAGTATAATTCCTTATATTCAAGAAACTAGAGTGACCACTGTCAAAGGAACTCCCCCTGGCATCTGTAATCAACACTCTCAGACCATTTTCTGGGTAAAGCATCTGAAAGCATGAGTCTGAGAGAACTGATGTGGGGGAGGGGTTGGGTGGGGTGGGGGTGGTGTCTGTGCATGTGACTGCTTTCACTGACGAGGCAGGCCATGCGACAACTTCTTAAAAACAATTACCTGAATCTGGTGTCAAACAAATTAATAATAATAAAAAAACCCCTAGCAAATCACTAACAGAAAGGAAATTTTTTAGAGATTTACTACCCACCTTAGATATCTATGCTTAAATCTTCAAGATACTCCAACTGGTTCTGAACTTGAGGCAAACTGTTAACTCTAGTTTGACTGCTCCTACACAATGCAGATTTTTCAAATATGACAACAATTAATGTTCAGTTTCAGCTGAAAACTAGTATGAAATCAATGCAAAAAATGGTTTCTTGTGAAGTATTAAATGAAATGCTAGGTGTAGAGGATGTCTTCTCACTTCTCTACTAGGCTCATAACAAAACCAGAATCCTATCAATCAATCAATATTGCCATTACAGAGAATCACAGCCAGGCCTGCTGTATGTAACTTTGTACTCTTAGCATGAAAACACTCATGCCTGTGATCCCAGAGCATTAGAAGGTTGAGGTAGGAGGATTGCTTGAGCTCAGGAGTTCAAGGCCCGCATGGGAAACATAACAAGACCCTGCTAGTACCAGTACCATTTCCCCAAAAAATGGCTGGATAAGGTAACACATGTCTGTGGTCCCAGCTAGTTGGAAGGTTAGAACAGGAGGATCATTTGAGCCCAGAATTCCAGGCTACAGTGAGCTATGATCACATCAATGCACTCCAGCATGGGCAACACAATGAGATCCTGTCTCTCAAAATACAAACGCTATCTGCCTTATTCCACTGCGGTCCATTTCAAATGTAAGGCTGTCAGCTACTCAGAAGTGAAAGCATAACCATTCAAACCTTTCCCCATTAAAAACATGTTATTTGTGTCTTCTGCAGGTGTCTTTCCCACACAAAAACTGATGCACCAAATGAGACCTCATAGGCCACATCATGTGATTTAAGAGAAAAATTATATCCCAGTGGAGGTACAATACTGTATCACCTTTCCTATCAAACTGCTTCAACTTCAGTCCTTATGCCATTTCTGCCCGATTTATAATTCTCAAATCATAAGAAGCATGGTCTCAAATTCATCTGTACAACCTGTGTCAGAACTCAATATGCACTTACCAATTTGGTATGTTCTTTGGTATCTCTTGGTAATATCCTATCGAGGATATTATTGCAAGGAAGGAAAAATGGGGGGAAAGTATCTCTGGATCTATATTTCCCTCCCCCTTTTTTCTTTTTGAGACAGGGTTTCACTCTGTCACTCAGGCTGGAGTGGAGTGGCACAACCATAGCTGATTGTAACCTCAAACTTTTGGGCTCAAGTAATCCTCCTGCCTCAGCCTAAGTAGCTGGGACTACAGGAGCATACCTCCACACCTTTTTTCTATTTAGTAGAGACAGGGTCCCCTCTTGCTAAGGCTGGTCTTGAACTCCTGACCTCAAGTAATCCTCCCAGCTTGGCCTTACAGAGTGTGCTAGAATTACAGGCATAAATCACTGCATCTCGCCAAGGGTCCCCTTTATAAAGATACCTAATCAAGACATTATCAAAACATATAATAAAAAGAAAACTGAAACAATTGCTACCTACATCTTGACTTCAAACAAGAAATGTGATCACAAGATCACATGTACATCCCTCATAAAAGAACCTGTAAACGTGCCAGAAATTATGATTATGTTTCAGATCTAACTGAAAACTCCCTTATTTTCAAATATATACCCTGGAGAAAAAAAGCAAGATGAACGTCAGGGCTCAGAACTAAACTTCTAATAGAAGACAAAACAAGAACATCCTCAGCATGTCATTTAAAGAGCAATTCTCTCTTCCTCAATGGTTTCACTGAGCTGACAACAAAGCAAGACAGAAACCAAGATATGAGATTTTAAAATCCCTACTAAGTTAAGCAAATAATGTAATTTGACAATGTAAATTTCTACTTACAATATCTCCAAATTTAACTGCTCACATATGGAATATTGAGCATTTAACTTTTAGATGTACAATATGATTCATAAGGCATTTCCTCCTCTACTCCTTTGTCTGTAATGTCACAAAATAAATACTAAAGCTTGTATTTTGAAACATCAAAAATTCCCCACAAAAGCTTATATTTTGAAACATCAAAAACCCCCCACACGATCTTCTTGGTGAAAGGTATATTAAGTAGGATGAAGTTATTATTGATTATAATGTCAAATAATTAACCACTATTTTGTATTTAAGAAGAGGGAAACTTTATAGAACTCTACCTTCCGAGAACCTCTCCTAACAGGAAAACTCATTGTTGATGCAGAGAGGACCATATACACTTAAGCCTACCAATTCTACTGGCTTACCATACAGCCTATGGAGGAAAAGTAGAGAAACATTACAGAGAGGGAGGAGAGGGAAACTGGACGAGCAGGTTTTGCTGGAAGGAAGGTGTCATCCTGTGGGGTGCTGGGGATGAGAATCACGCTGGCCTGGCTGGTGGGACAGCACAAGGCACCTGAATAGACAGTGGGGAGAGAGAGCAGCACCAGAAAGAGGACCAAAGATAAAAGAAGAAGGGGCAAAATGAAGACACACTGGGCTTCTGTTTCAACTTGGCCAACCTCTGGACTCCACAGCCTCGTGGTAAATTGCTCCTCCAGGATGAACTGCACGGAGCAGCAGAGCTATTCTTCGCTATCTGTGTTGGCTGAAGTTGTGGGCTCCTTCCCTCAACCAGGTCAGGTGTGCCTCCAAGTGCACTGTTTCCAGCAGAAATCTCACTGGAAGGTACATGGGTACTCTAAAAACAGCCATTTCAAAAAGAATGCTAGTATTCTAAGCACTTGGCACAGTATTAGGAAAATCCTTACCCCACCACACACACACACATGCACGTGCACACATACACGCTCCTCGTCAGTAAACACCTCTGGGAGGTTTTCAGGGCTGCATATCCTAGAAAATCAGCGATAAGACGTTTTTCATAAAATAAAAGCACTGAAGTGGGAACAACTACAAATTACCATGCGCTGACTTTATTCAGCTGTGTATTTACCTATTTGCTTTGGTTCTGCTTACTTATCCTAAACACCTACTATTTAACTGGATACAAAACTGTCTCTGTTGCAAATGAAATGTGCAAAGTGAGGTCTTGTGTTTAGGAATGAACTACAGAGCAGAGTAGCCTGGAAGAACATCAGGTCTTCAGGAGAAATATTCTCCAACTAGTCCCATTGGACATCTAAGGTGAGGGACCCTCTGGTAGTAACCACCACCACCTTTCATAAGCCCACCCCAGGACAGAGGAAAACATTTCCAGATTTCACCCTGTGACTTTTGTTTCAGTAACACCTCTGAATGGCAGAATTTGTTTAATGGAGAGGACATGTGAAAGGCACATTTAGGAAACAGTGATGCAGTATCTGCCTTGTTTCCCTGCCCCAGTGGAACTCCCACTCTGGGCCTTAAGGGACAGGCTTTCTGATGGCCATGCAAGGTCTGACAGTCTGCCTGGTCCAGAACAGGCCCCTGCATGTGGGAAATGCCTACCTAGCCCTAGCATCCCAGCACCTAGCACCTCTCTAGACAAGAGGTGTCCCTTCAACTCTAGGTGGCGGGTGACCTAAAAATGAAGGGTACACTACCAAAAGCAGCTGGCTGTAGGTGGTCAGGGGCAGTGGGGTTTCGGAGCCCTGCAAGACAAAGCGTGTTTACAGGTCCACTCCAAGTCATGTTAAAGGGTTCTGGGCCAGCAGTCATTCTGATTTCCTGGGACATGTGCCTTCTGACCATGCCCCTCTCCAGGCTTAGGTTAATGTTGCAACATGAGAGAGACCACAAAGTACAAAAAGCTACAGGGGACCAAGCAACTTACTCATGCCTCCCTGCTGTTCAGTACTGGAAGAAGCATCTTGAGCAGAAACACATGTAATCAACAAGGAGGCAGGGGCTCTGTTACATCAAAGCCCGTCAGTTGTGGTGCTCAGTCCACAATCAGGATAATCCTCCAGATATCTGGGATAAGTCAAAAGACGGGAGAGCAAACAGTGTTCCCTTGTTTGAAATGGAATACATTTCCAAAAGGAAGCATGAAATGGCATGATCCAGCAATAGCTCAGGACGCTTATGTTTAATTACCCAACCCTCTGGGGAGTGGGTCTCGACAGGATCTAAGGTGCACAGGTGAGCTTTGGCAGGTCCTGTGTGGTGACACCCAACCCCTGCTGATCTGTGTGGGTGTGCAGCACTGGATGCTGCCAGCACATCACACAGACCCACCCTGTGGTGGGTGACAGATCCACCCTGGATGGTGACATTTCAACTGGGTATCAGTTTTTATGAGAAAAACTGATGACACTGTGTCCTGGCCTTTCTGGGTACACATGAGGAACACCCAACCAGAGAATGTTCTATGACTGGGTGTCTGGGAGAGAAGACAGTCTACTTAGTTCCATGACATTCTTTAAACTAAAAAGAGCAAATACATGAAGAACAAAGGCTTCATTTCACTAAGTACATACAGGTAAATGCAGAGAAATCTATTAATAGACAAAATAACTAATGATCTTCACCCACGCATAGTTGTATTTCACCTGTACTTTGTGCTGGTACCACTACTACAGCCTGACTTGAGGAGAGAAGGGAGTGGGTGCCTGCACATCCCAGGACTCAACCGCATACTGCCTGTGAACACCTGACTTGCCACTAGCTGGGATCAAGCCTAGCCAGAAAGGGTTTTCACCAATTTGGAGAGCAAGATGGTCAGAAAAGCCAGCCAGGCCTGATGATAAAGTTGAAATACAAGAGAAGAGGCAAAGTATCAGTTATACTTCTTTCAGGATTCAATTATGATACTTTGAAGTAAAGATTATTTGCGTTTTAATAGAAGCCAGAAAGCAAGAGATGGCAGGGTAACTGCATATTTCTTAGAAATAAGTTGGGAGTATCAATTTCAGTGCAACTCTTAAAGTAGAACAGAAATAGCCCCACAGTTAATTGCTGAACAGAGAGGCTCATCTTCCATAATTTCCATATTGTGGAAACTAAAATACTACACACTAAATACGCAAGTCATGAGGGTGAGCTGCTAGTGTCCCCTCAGATCTTGAAATGCACGTCAGTTTGATTCATGCTCATAGGAGAGGAAACACAGGACAGCTGCTGCCACTTCTGACATTAATGGTCACGTACAGAAAGGCAAAGGTAAAAGGAACCCACTCACCCCTCCCCTCCCAATCCTACAAGATCTGCTCACAAGCTCAGATTGCTGCTCTGTGTTCACAGAAGTCTGTTCCAGTACTCAGGGGATAGTTACTAAATGGATTTAGTCCAGGTATACACATCCCCAGAACTACAGCTGCAGCCAAATGCTAAATTCCAGTATTCATGGTCAATCAAGTTACTTTTTATGAAATACATGAACAGATCTTTCCAAAGAAACAGAATTTCAGAATAACTGAATTCAACTAGTTAAAAAAATAAAAATTAGCCTGAATTAACCACCTTTGAAGTCACAAATGCAAAACACTCTCCCATTATTTTTCAATTATTGCTTCCCCTAAAAGATTAAAAGGGCAAACACCAAAACATTAAGAGTAAGTAGCGGCTCAGCGCCTATAGCTCAACCAGCTAAGGCGCCAGCCACATACACCGAAGGTGGCGGGTTCAAATCCCCAGCCCGGACCCGTCAAACAACAATGACGGCTGCAACCAAAAAATAGCCGGGCGCTGTGGCGGGCGCCTGTGGTCCCAGCTACTTGGGAGGCGGAGGCAAGAGACTCGCTTGAGCCCAGGAGTTGGAGGTTGCTGTGAGCTGTAATGCCACAGAACTCTACCCAGGGGGACAGCTTGAGGCTCTGACAAAAAAAAAAAAAAAAAAAAAAAAAAAAGAGTAAGTAGCTCCTAGTTGACTGGATTACTGGTGATTTTAAAATTTCTCCTTCCTGTATTTTCTGAATTTTTTTCTAATAGATGGTGTCACTTTGATAATCTGAAAAAAAAGTTAAATTTCTTGAGTCGATCTGTTTGAAACTAGAAGCTAAATATGCCTAACTAAAACCAAAGTACAGGAAAGGTACCCCACCAGAAAACAAAGCTTACAGACCAGGAACAGACCAGGGCTGTGATAGCCAATTCAGTAGGTGAATCTAGAATTCAACAATTTAAGGAACATGAACTAGAATCCCAGAGAGCCCCCCGATTGTCATGTTGGGATTATAACCAATGTCACCCGTGCCTCCAAGGACAGGCATTAGAAAAGAGAAGCCACTTTGCAGTGTCACTTGGATTTTACCAGGGAACTCTTAAAGGCAAAAACTTAGTGGAAACACAAGTTTTCATGTTAACAGTGGGCTTGGTTATTATATAAATTAAAATGAATTTCAACCTCCTACCCTTGAATAAATCTTTCTCAGGATCCTCCATAGTATGGCTAAATCAACTTTTTTCTTGTGATCACATCCCCCCAAAGATTTTGAATATAAGGCTTTTAAAACAGTGAAATGCTCAAAATATCAGTAAGAAAGGAGGACAATGATTATTACCGGAAAATCCACAAACTTTGATCAGTGCTGAAATCATTAAGAGATCGTAAAGCATGATGTCTTTCCAATTGCAGGGGTGAAGGAGTGACTGTCATGGCATCAAATAGATGGCAGGTGTTTGACAGCTCTGGAGGTGACATGCAGCACAGAGAAAGAAAGAGCGCTTACACTTGAGGGTTCTCAGTAACTTTAGCCTACTGAGAAAACTCAGGCTTTGGGAAGGGCCACACCACTGTAGCGAAGCACGGCTCTCCATCAGTAACATCAGTAACTCCACATAGACAGAAGGGCAAAGGCCAGGAGAATTCAGACTGCTGAATGATTTAAAGTCTGCATCTATACAATGCCCTCAGGAATGTGGTCATGTCCCCACCAGGCCCGACAGCCTCTGTACCCTCATCTCTTCTCAGAAATGTGTGGCTGGTTTCTTGACACTCTCCCATCTCCCAATTAAGAGTGCCTAGTGAGAGAGACAATTTCAAGTTGGTAAAGGCATCACACAGAAGACCAAATCCTAGGGAACACTACAGAGCCCATCAGAGAATCAGCTGACAGGAAATGAGGACAGCTCAATGTCACACACCACCCTTCCCACACAGCTGCCCGGAAGCGGTGCTCCACCTGTAGCCCCCAAAGCTGTTGTCGCATCCCATACACACTAGGTTAGGTAACAGGCCTACAATAAGTGTTTCAAGCTCAAGCTTCTGCTCATACTCAAAGAGAAGACATGAACCTCACTCATAATGAAACAAGAGTGAGTGATTTTACCAGAACACTCTATCTTGAGTGACTATATGACTTATTTAGAAAAATAAGTTTATGTAATTAGTTCACGGCCAAAATAGGGCAGACCAATGGCTTTCACAGTATCAGAAACACTATCATATTGCACTTTTAAAACTCTCTTAAGGCCAGGTGTGGTGGCTTACGCCTATAATCCTAGCACTCTGCGAGGCTAAGGTGAGTGGATCACTTAAGCTTAGGAGTTTGAGACCAGCCTGAGCAAAGGGAGACCTCGTCTCTACTAAAAATAGAAAAACTAGCTGGGTGTTGTAGTGAGCGCCTGTAGTCCCAGTTACTGAGGGAGGAGGATCATTTGAGTTAAAGAGTTTGAGATTGCTATGAGTTATGATGTCATAGCACTCTGCCCAGGGTGACAGAGTGAGACTCTGTCCCCATCCCCCCCAAAAAACTATCTTAAAATGAAAATTTTAACACATACATATCTAACACACATAATACACATAACTGGGTGTGAAAACCCTAATACAACATCCCATCTAAAATAGAAAGGAGAATAAGAAGAAAGTGGGTTATGATGCATTAATCTGAATTTCAGTATTAACAAGCTGATGTCTGGGTATGCTACAAGACACAACAGTGAAACAATGGGAGGCCAGAGCCTCCCCACGAACACACAGTTACTCCGACACTGCAAAGGCATTCCTACTGCAGATAGGATTTTCTGAAATGGCAAGTAATACTTGAAAAAAACTAAGAAAATACAACCTTTCTGGATTTACCTGGCAGTAACATTCCTAGAAACCTCAGTAAATACTAAAACCATACACATAAAAGAGTTGGGTTCTAAGACCAAATATTGTATCCCAAAATTTTCACCTGTATGACTCTCTAGTAGGCACCTAAAAATTGTGGGAGATGGTATAATTCCCTGCATGGCAGGCACAGTGCTTCTGGACCCTGCCCAGTGAGGCCAGGAGTACCTCCCAATCACTGTGCCGTCCACATCGCTGCTGTGGGGGGTATTCTTCCCCATGAGAGCCGTTCTTTTATAACAAACTGCCCCCACATGACAAAGTGCTTCTGAAGGCTAAAATCATTCATATAAACTGTGTTCATTTAAGGCTGTTTATTCAGGTAGACCTTAAGAAAATTTTCCACCCATGAATTTCTTGGCACTTGAGTGTTGTGTGTGAACAGGAATACATCTCACCCTTTCCTCTTGATAGGTCATATGCCCCCCTTTAGAATATTTGGACAAGCACAAACTCCAAAGACAAATGGGCCTACAGTAAGTATTTCAAGCTCAAACTTCTGCTCATACTCAAAGAGAAGACATGAATCTGACCCATGATGAAACAAGAGTGATTTTACCAGAACTCTCTATCTTGAGTGACTGTATAACTTATTTAGAAAAATAAGTTTATTCAATTAGTTCCTGGCCAAAATAAAACATACCTGCAAATCCTAGAATAAGCAAAAATAATGAGCCACATTAGCCATTTAGTCTTGAAAAATGCAGTAATCCCTGCCACATTAAATGACGTGATTAAGGTCTTCCTGCTTAACTTTTGTGAAGCCTTTGGAAATAGACCATACTTACACAAATACTGCTAGTTGCATGTTTAATAAAAAGCCCTTTTAAGATACCCAATTATAACAGAAACTTGGTGTAGCCTCTTTGGAAAACAATCTGTCACTTCCTAAAATTATTAAATTTACCATATGACTCCCAGGTAGCTACCCAAAAGAAGTGAAAACATATATCCAAGCAAAAACATGTTGTGAGTCTTACAGCAGCATTATTCACAACAAACTGAAAACAACCCACTTGTGTATCAACTGGTGAATAGACAGATAAGATGCGGTATATCCAGATTATGGACTACTACTCAGGAATAAAAAGGAACTGATGGAATACACCATAGCATGATGAACCTTAAAAACATGCTAAGTGTAAGGAAGCAAATATAAAAGACAACTTATATTACATGATCCCATTGATAAGAAATGTCCAGAAAATGCAAATCTATAGAAAAAACAGATTACTGGTTGCCTAGGGATGGAGAGCGGGGAAACCAGGGAGTGATTACTATTGGGTACCAGGGATTTTTCTGGGATGACAGAAATGTTCTAAAACTAGATTGTGGTGATGGTTGCATAACTTAACTAAATTACAAAAAATCAGTGAATTGTTTATGGTATGTAAATTATACCTCAAAACTATTTAAAACACACATATACCCACACAGAACCTACAGCTGAAGCCCTGGGCAGCTATGAAGTGCTAAATCTGTGTTTTGGTTTTGCTTCTTACTTTCTTGACTTCAGAGTGGAAAAGCTGACATCAGTCCATTAGCATTATGAGAATGCAGAATTTTGCTATTCCATTTCCTCTTAAAGATAATAAAGGAGCATGGGGGGAGGGAGATGTGTAGGGGGAGCAAATAAATCTGCTCTTTCCTCATTACAGAGTTCAAACTGGGTCACAGCCCTATTAGACTGCAACCATGCACAGCTTACTTATTACTGACGGCTGCCGGCGGGGGCAGTGCTGGGGCCTGGGAACTGGCAGAGCCCACTGACAATTATGATCACCATCCTAGGAACACAGGATTTTTTAAACGGGCAAACCCACACAAGACACCTATGCTGAGCATGATAAATGTCACTCTGAACAATTAAGAAATGAGAAACCAGGGGAACTCTCACTTTGAATCTAACACAAGCCACTTACCTCCCAAACCTCAAAGTTAGGTTTTACTTGTTAAAATCAATATCAACTTAATAATTACACATAATGAAAATATCAACCTGGTAACCAGCAGACCATGCACAATGACCTAAGATGACCTATCTTACCTTCTCTGTCCATCTCCTGACGATTTAACCTTTGCCAAGCACCTACTAACTCACTGCTCTAACGAGCTGGGTTGGGGCTAATGGCCAACATACCAGCTCTGCTCTGCAAACTCCTAACAACCCCTGTCTGTATGACAGGGCACTGAAGGGAATACAGTGCAGTGATATTGCTGTGGACAAAGAAGTAACACTGGCCGTATCTGCACCAGCTATGGCTGATGGTATTTATTGAAAGATGCTGGAAGGGGCAGGGAGACCAGCACATGGAAAATGGATCAGGGAAGGAGGAAGAGCAAGGGAAAAGCTAGTAAGTCTTTAGGGTTTTCTGACCAACCACAGCCAGAACACCAAGACTGCCCCAGTCAGCTGCTCAGAGGATCAAGTCAAGAAGGCAAGAAGGACCATCTTATAACTCCCTGTACAGAAGTTCTTGAATGGGAAAACAAAATAGCAATAAGCATATAAATAAGAGGGCTGATCAAATTATTTTTAGTTGAAGTTGACAGAACAAAAATCTACCTTATGGAAAAATGAAATGCTGTGGAAAAGAGTCGAACAGGCAGGAAATCGGAAATGCTGTATTTATCCCCTCCTCTCTGACCACCCCTTGAGCATTTCCTCTCTTTTGAGAAGAAAGCCATGAAACTGCTCTCCCCGTCTACGTTCCCCCTCCATGCAGAGCGACTCAGTGGCACACTGGGACACATACCTGGGGCCAGAGTATGAAACATCACCACGTCTTGGGCAGGCAGTATTCACACAAGGCTCACACAGACACCAGGTCTGGAAACTGCTGTGGCTAAGAGCTGGGTGACACTTCCCTTGGCCCAGGCAATCCCTAAAGTTGCTCTCACTGCTGACAGAGAGGAAGAGCACTACCTGAGAGAAAGCAGTGAGAATGTTCCAGAAACCCTGTGAAGCTCCATGGAGGCAATGCTGCCCCTCACTGCATGTCAGCTTGTAGCTTCACTGCTGCTCTTTGTCAACAGAGGTTAAGAAAATTCCAAGAATGCCAAGGAATAATGAAAACAGCCAGTAGCATTTTCTCATGATTCATTCCCTATGTTCTCTCTCCCTCCTTACTATCTAAAACGGTGGTTCTCAACATTCCTAATGCCGCGGCCCTTTAATACAGTTCCTGTGGCTGACGACCCACAGGCTGAGACCCGCTGATCTAAAATAAACTTCACCAGGAAAAAGGAGGGAATCAAGTGAGGAAAAGTGGCAAGCTGCACAACCTGACAGAGCTGCCTGGCTAATCTAACACCTGACACGAAAATCAAAAATTAAAAAAAATTCCTTTCCCCATAAAAAATTCAAGCAAGCTCATAACTTAGAAGGCACGTGGAGCTTCAATCCTTAGCAATTAGGAAGTCAGCATCAGTCCACTGGGCTTTGTCCAATGACCCTTTTAACTACTTGAAATGATGTCTGACTATCAAGTAATGTTATGGCTTACCTATAAAAATTTCATTTAAGAAAATATTGATCCTTGATTACATAAGCAAGGCCATTCTGAGAAGCCTTTTTAAATCATGCATAATCCATTACCCACAGTAGAGCCAAACACTGGACCCATTTCTTCAGTGTCTAAGTGGATTTCTGTTCACAAGTCAGTGCTTAGGGAAAGTTATTAACGATCCCAAGCCAATTCTACGCAAGAATGACAGTTATGGTAAACTCAGACCTCTATAGTTGTGTGTGGGCATGGGGAGTGTATGTCACAACATTTTTTTTTTCTTCCTGGAATTCTTCGGGGCTCAGGACACCAGGCATTTTTTTAATGGATAACTTGAACTTTGGTAACTTAAGCTAAGACCTCAATCAAATCAATAAAACAGTTCCAATGACCTCAACTACACCTCCCTTTGGAGGAGTCTGGTGGAAACTTCCAACAGAAACTGAGGCAGTGTTTGTCGGGAGCAGAGTGGCTCTATGGGCAGCTTCCAGGAGGTGCATCTCTGCACTTTGTGGCTGGTTCTGCCACACAACTAGCTGGGCTGCCTCCTGGTCTTAATGCCGGGGACACTCGGCTGGCCTGCAGATACTACTCCGGTATGTTCCAAACATACCCCCTCATGGCCATTCTTCCCAGACCTACATTTTCTGGCCTATCTTATTAGTTCCCAGGGATCCTTCTCTTCTCTAATACACTATAGATATCAAATGACTGAAGTCTGAAAACAGTACCGGAAAAGCCCATCACTGGTTACAGTAGGACTACAATCTGTGAGCAAACACCCAATGGCAGCTCTTTGCTAAATGTTTCATTGTCACATTTATTTTACAGATGAGTAAACTGAGGCTTACACAAGCTACTCTGCCCAGTGTAAAAAAGCTAAGGAGGGTAGATGGTAGGATTTCAATCAGTCTATCTGACTATCAACTGATGACTGTAGGGCCACTGCATCTGCTGCAGTCATCTCCAAAGTTGTGTGGAGAGAGAAGTTACAGAAAACATACAAGCTCTGGGAAAAGGGGGGATAATCCACCCACAACAGATCAATATGTCTCTTGCTAAGAAAACTGCTTAGGAAGTAAAATGCTCTCAACAAATGAACTCCACAGCTGTTGTTAAACAGCTACTTTAATTTTGTATCATTTCTTACACAATATGAAGATACACAATAATGAACTGTCTTCAAAAAAAGGAAGTGTTTCCAAATATACTTAACAGTTTTTCATAGGAAAAACACCAACCTAAGAATAACACAGTGATACTGTCTTGATTCTTTTTTTTTTTTTTTTTAAAGATAGAATCCCACTCAGTTGCCCAGACTAGATGCCCTGGCATCATTATAGCTCTCAGCAACCTCAAACTTCAGGGTTCAAGTTATCTCCTGCCTCAGCTTCTTGAGTATCTAGGACTACAGTCACCTTCCATGATGTCTGATTTTTCTATTTTTAGTAGAGATGAGATCTCACTCTTGCTCAGGCTGGTCTCAAAATTCCTGAGCTCAAGAGATTCTCCCTCCTCGGCCTCCCGGAGTGCTAGGATTACAGGTGTGAGGCACCACACTCAGCTTCTCTCCTAGATTCTTAATATGCCTGTAAATGATGTGCCTCCCTTTCAAATGTCTGGAAGGCCATTCTGAAGACAAGAATTAAGAATACTTAAGTCCACACATACTTATAATACACTCCTTCCCTTCTCTGTAACAGTGCATAATCTCAAAACAGGTTTGAGACAAAAAAGACAAATTATAAATACATGTTCAAAATCAAAAACAGGATTACGCTCCTTTTTCCTCCTCTTTAAGAATTTGAACACGGCTCAGCGCCGATAGCTCAACCGGCTAAGGCGCCAGCCACGTACACCTAAGGTGGCGGGTTCGAATCCCCAGCCTGGACCCGCCAAACAACAATGACGGCTGCAACCAAAAAATAGCCGAGCGTTGTGGCGGGCGCCTGTGGTCCCAGCTGCTTGGGAGGTGGAGGCAGGAGACTCGCGTGAGCCCAGGAGTTGGAGGTTGCTGTAAGCTGTAATGCCACAGCACTCTACCTAGGGGGACAGCTTGAGGCTCTGTTTCAAAAAAAAGGAATTTGAACACAAGAGCAAACATACTGTAGCAAGTCTGATTTCTTCTCTTCAGTTATCTACAGCTCCATCAGGGGTTCCAAAAAATTTAAGCAAAACTAAACAAAAAATCAGCTATTTTTCGCCTTCCGTTTGCTCTACCTTCACTTTTTCCACTGAGCCTCTCCCTAGCCTGGCTCATGATGACAATGACTTTGCATTATACACAGGGCAATTCTGTGGAAGTGAAGGCGTTGGTCAGACTGTGAGTCAGAATCAGATACAAACAGCACCAGCTCTGGAAATAGAGCTTGTAGCTTCAATCCAAGATGGGAGACAGCGCTCGCATAACAACCCTCAGCGCAAACACCCCTGCTCTGAGGCCAAAGGGCCAATTAAACAGTGTGTGCGTGCATGCGTGTGTGTGTGTGTGTGTGTGTGTGTGTGTTCATGAGCGCGTGGGCATGCCGGCAGGCACACACACCCACCCAAGCTTTCCATGCACACTAGTACATCAGTAATCCTGTGCTGGAAGGCATCTCGGCATCTTTTAGATTCATCTGATGATAATATGGTATTCTACCATGATTAGGTAATGTTACTGTTGACCAAGTCACTGACTTAATCTCCAATAAAGACTCAAAGAACTCCACGATTCTCAATGTAGGAGTATCACCTGGCGCCTTTTCTACCATCTCTCACTTTGCTGGGAGGGGAAGAGAGGAAGCCTTCTTTCTGTAAGGCAGTACCAACCTTTCCTCTTCACCTGCCAGTTGTGAGGCACAGAAAACACAAGCAGCTTTGTTCCTTAGCCATACTATTCCCACTCACTTTGCCCTGCCAGCAGCACAGAGAGTTCTGGGGCACTAAACCTTTTGTAACCTAAGTTAGTATTACTTTTGATTTGATTTGGCCTGTAAGTAAATACTGAGTGGGGCAGACTGCAGAAAAACTTGACTTAACTCTAAATTTGCAATATATCAAGGTACAAATATATGTAAACATGGAAATCAGCTTTATATGTTTTTTAGAAAAAATTGCTAGCATATGTTTTAAAAAATATCTGCACAGACTGATGACAAGGCATTGTGAGAGTGTGTTTACTGCATTCTAAAATAAAATACCTAGTTATCTGGTCACATTTATGTCTGATTAAAATAAAAGAAAAAATAATTTTTCATGTTACAGTTGCTAGGCCTACAACAAGCAACACAAAACTAATCTGCGCTTTGTAAAATTCATTAATTTAATATGAAAGAAAAGTACAATTTCATTTCAACCCAGCTGTGCCACTATGGAATCTTTCCCTGATCTATCTTTGAAATGAGTGAACCCTCAAAATCTGACTCAGTCTACTCCTAGATAAAATGGAAGGTCTTCTTCAATCAACCAGAAAATGGCCCTCTCTTAGGATGTGTTCTAGTGCATAGGGAATGGCCTTGTAGGAGTGTCATCGAAAGTCTCCCAGGCCTTTTTTCTGTCTCCCCCAGTGTCCGTGCCCCACATTACAACAAAGCCCATCTCAATACACTTCTTACACTGAACCCGAAGCTGCTGGGCCTGCACACCCTACTTTGAGGGGCTGCCTATACAGCTGGAAAGAGCAATAAAGGGGACAGGAGACCCAGGTCAGTATGTAGGTCTGTGAGTTAAAATCTTACAGGGCCCCCATGCTCTCACATGGAAACGTGGATTTGAATTAGAGAAGATTGTAAGGCTTTTCCCAGCTCTCCCAAATAAAGCATGCAATAGAAAATTCAGTTGTTCCACTTTCCCTGTGATAATCCTCCTCCCCTACTTTCCTTTGTCTCTCTCTCTTTTTGTAACGACAAGGTTCCACTCTGCTGCCCAGGCTGGAATACAGTGGCCTGATCATAGCTCATTGTAACCTCAAACTTCTGGCCTTAAGCAATCCTCTTATCTCAGGCCTTTTTAGTAACTGAAACTATAGGCGCATGCCACCACACCCTGCTAATTTAAAACATATTTTTAGAGATGGGATCTCACTACATTGCCCAGGATGGCCTCACACTCCTGGCCTCAAGTGATCCTTCTGCCTCAGTCTTTCAAGCAGTGGGGACTACAAGCATCAGCCACTGTGCCCTGCTCCTGGCTCTCCTCTCTTAAGGCA
Organism: Otolemur garnettii; assembly: GCF_000181295.1. Taxonomy (NCBI): domain Eukaryota; kingdom Metazoa; phylum Chordata; class Mammalia; order Primates; family Galagidae; genus Otolemur; species Otolemur garnettii. Next base: position 45,526,832 of record NW_003852401.1, read on the forward strand.
CAGCCCTCCCACATATTTAGGGCCTCAAATAGCTTTTACAGCATTATATTCACTGGCATACTCCTCCAATTGCTTGATTTATAATCTTCCTGCTATTTTAGACAGCTTCTCGCTAGAGTTTTTATTTCTTGAAGTTGCCTCAACTTTTCAGTTGTTCCTCATGTGTCTGTGCAACACTGATGCCACCAAGATGAGATTTTCACAGGTCCAAAGCACCATGTTCTCTTTAACATTCAGAAACTAAACATGACTAATAATCATTTCATAGCAAATAAATTTTTTTTTTTTTTTGAGACATAGTTTCACTTTGTTGCCCTTGGTAGAGTGCCTTGATGCCACAGCTCACAGCAACCTCAGACTTCCAGGCTAAAGCGATTCTCTTGCCTCAGCTTCCAAAGTAGCTGTGACTACAGGCGCCCGCCATAATGCCCAGCTATTTTTAGAGATGGGGTTTCACTCTTGCTCAGGCTGGTCTTCAACTCCTGAGCTCAGATGATCCGCCCGCCTTGGACTCCCAAGAGTGCCAGGCGTGAGCCACCTCAATTGGCCTCAGAGAAAATAATTTCACAGACAACTACAGTTCACTTTTAGTCATGAAATAAATTACAGGATTGTAACCCTGTTTTGGAAAAGGTCGACAGGTAGCTGGTACCCTTTTTAGACAGGAAACTGCAATGTTAATTGTGCAGGAGGGGATGGGGTCAATATCAAGTGCCTTTCATTAGCTGAGTATTTGTAAAAGCTCGAATAGCCTTCAAAGGAACTTCAAGTAAAAACAGTTTGGGCAAAGGAAACAAAGTCTATGACCTACAAAGTAAAAAAATGATTACAGACTGATCTAAAAATGGAGATTTGCAAGAATATAAATCTTATCAATAGCCTGAAAAACATTTTGGGAGCTTCTCATTTGGAAGCGGGACAATGACAATTTATTCTACTGTAATGGACAAACTGAAGAGAGGTGCAAATGAAATACAGTTGCTCTGAGAAATATAATTGGGTTTCTTGAATAAAGCCAAAAGACAGGGACAAAACATATAAACTCATAAAAGTACTATTGCTGTATTTGCTGCCGGCCAAAGAACAGTTACAGGAAGAAACTAAGCCTGATTTTATTTAAGTCCATAAATAATTTTAGGAATGTTTCCCTGTCTCACTGTCACAGACAAGGGAAAAAACAAAACAAAACCACACACGCACACAAATGAATGTCATTACTACCCACACACCATCAGATAATCAGGCTTTCACAACCTTTTTTGAAATGGTGCTCTAAAATGCATTAAAGTTGGTGAGTGCCAGCTGTCTCAGAGAAGTTACGTCACTAACTCCCACAAGGCTCTGACAAGGCACATTTCTACCCCTTTTACAGGACGACACGTGGCGGCAGAGTCACTGTGGGGAAGCCTAGGAAGCCAGGCCTGACCACCCAAGGCTTGCACACTGCAGCTCAGGGTCAGAGAGAGGAAAACCTCTTTAAGACACAAGTACACAACTGCAGAAAACAAACTGCATTTTATCAGGCACAATCCCAGAGAGGGTAAGAACAGATCACATTAACAGAGAAAAAGAAAACCACACCTAATGATGCCACAAGGACACAGAGGACTCTGAGTCACAGGAGTTGAGAGTTAAAACAAGAGCAGTTGCTACAACTCCAAATGACACATGAGGCTAGTAGGTTCACTGACTCATTTAGCAATCTTGGGTGAGACGTTTAGATTTCCCACTTACTGGCCAAATGCCTTCTGATCTGTAAAATGGAAGATAAAAGCATAATTAGGGCATCTAGACTTATATTCTCAAAAAATAAAAGCACTACATATAAAAAAGCATAGTTCAATGTCCTCCAGAATGGCTAAAATGCCCAGTGCTGGTGAGGAGGTAGAAAAACTAGAAATCTTAAACATTGGTGGTGGAAATGTCTTTTTTTTTAAGACAGAGTCTCATTATGTCACTCTCGGTAGAGTGTCAGCCTCGGTAGAGTGCCACCCTCGGTAGACTGCCGTGGCGTCACAGCTCACAGCAACCTCAAACTCTTAGGCTTAAGCGACTCTATTGCCTCAGCCTCTCAAGTAGCTGGGACACTACAGGTGCCTTCCACAACGCCTGGCTATTTTTTGGTTGTAGTTGTCATTGTTGTTCAGCAGGCCCAGTTGGATTCAAACCTGCCAGCTCCGGTGTATGTGGCTGGCGTCCTAGTCGCTGAGCTACAGGCACCAAGGCAGTGGTGGAAATGTTAAATTGTGTGATTACTTTGGAAAACAGTTTAGCAATTTCTTTTTTTTTTTTAAATTAAGTCATATACACATAGATCATGACAGTAATTTCTTAAGTTAAACATCCACCTGCTATAAGTCCAAGCCATTCAAGTCGTAAGTAGGTATCTACCCAAGAGAAATGAAACATTTGCTGGTACAAAGACAATCGCACCAATGTTCATAGAGGCATTACTCATGATGGCCAAAAACTGCAAAAAAGGAAAAAAAAACCCCTCACAACAGGTAAATAAACAAAATGTAGTATTATCTGTATAATGGAATACCACTTTAAAATACAAAGGAACTACTTATATATGCAACACTATCGCATCTCAAAACATTACCATAAATGACAGAGCCATATCCAAAAAACTAGTGTATGACTCAAAAACAATTTCTAGAAAAGACAAAATATAATACAGAAAGCAGACTGGCATTGCCTGGGGCTGGGAGGAGGAAGGAAGACTGACTGCAAATGGACACGGGCAACTTTCTGGTTTGGAATGTTTTAAAACTGGTTTGTAGTGACAGCAGCACAACTGCACACACGTTTAAAACTCAACAAACTATATATAAATAAATTTTATGGCATACAAAGCATATATGACATATCGCTCAATAAGGTCATTAAGAGAAAGACTCAAAATCATCTTCTGTCGTCCATGAGGCACTCAGCATTCTCTGCCTTTATCACCAGGAGTAAGTGCTGAAGGCACAGTCATGCACTGCACAGTGATGTTTCAGTCAATGAAGGACTGTGTATGTGATGGACTGTGGATATGACCCATCCCATTGGCTGGGCTCGAGGCTCATGTCTGTAATCCTAGCACTTGGGAGGCCAAGGTAGGTGGACTGCCCTGAGTTCGAGATCAGCCTAAACCAGAGTGAAACCACCCATCTCTAAAAATAGCCAGGCATTGTGGCAGGCTCCTATAGTCCCGGCTACTTAGGAGGCTGAGGCAAGAGAATTGCTTAAGCCCCAGAGTTTGAGGTTGCTGTGAGCTATGATGCTACAGCATCCTAAAGTACTGTATTTTACTGTATCTTTTGTATGTTTGTATCTACCATAAAAATACCGTATTTTTTCTATGTACCAAAAAATACTGTGTTTTTTACTGTATCTTTTGCATATACCATAATATGTGCAGACACAATATGTGTTATAATTGCCTACAGTATTTAATATAGTCACATGCCATATAGGTTCAAACCCTAGGAACAGGAGGCTCGGCTGCCTAGGTTTGTGTAAGTACACTCTATATTTGCATGATGGAATCACCTACCAAGGCATTTCTCAAGATGTATCCCTGCTATTAGGTGACATACAACTATATACCCTCAACATTAAAACCAAAGTTTGTGTATATGTGACAGTTAAAGAGAAAAAGCCAGAAACCTAACTATATAAACAGAATCAAAAGGCACATTCTGCTCCTCTCCCACATTCTTCCTACCATTCCTTTTTAGCATCTCATGCCCCTTGTATCTTTTTTTCTTCTTCATTGCCAAACTAATGGTAGAAAATTGCCACAGAAAATTAAATGACTAGGCTGAGCACAGTGGCTCATGCTTGTAATCCTAGCACTCTGGGAGGCTGAGGCAGGTGGATTGCCCGAGCTTAGGAGTTAGAGACCAGACTGAGCAAGACAGAGACCCCACAACTCCCATCTCTAAAATAGCTGTACATTGTGGTGGGTGCCTATAGTCACAGCTACTTGGGAGACTGTGAAGGAAGGGAAGGGAGGGAAGGAAGGGAGGAAGAGAAGGAGAGAAGGAAGGGAAAGAGGGATGGAAGGAAGGGAGGGAAGGAAGGAAGGAAAAATTAAGTGACCATCAGTAACAAATGAGGCCACATAAAATGATGACTGTTGTCTTAATGCCAGAAAAGGAAAAATATACTCTGAGACTATTTTTCCCCACTTCACTTCCTTAGTATTATTGTAAAAGTTTGTTTCCCTGTTTTTGCAAATACAAAAATCTGAATCTTCACAGATGTATGGGTCAGAACTTAGGTTCTGAAAAGCCAGTGTTAATTTATACTAAGATATATGAAATGTTAAACAACATGGATACACATACATTTACATACCCACCACTTGGCAAGTCTATTTGCTAACATCATTAGAAACATAAAAAGAGCTCAGCGCCTGTGGCTCAAGTGGCTAAGGCACCAGCCACATACACCTAAGGTGGTGGGTTCAAATCCAGCCTGTGCCCACCAAACAACAATGACAGCTCCAACCAAAAAATGGCCAGGTGTTGTGGTAGGCGCCTGTGGTCCCAGCTACTTGGGAGGCTGAGGCAGGAGACTCGCTTGAACCCAGGAGTTGGAGGTTGCTGTGAGCTGTGATGTCACGGCATTCTACCCAGGGGGATAGCTTGAGGCTCTGTCTCAAAAAAAAAAAAAAAAAGAAAAAGAAACACAAAAAGAATATATAACCATTTTTTAAATAACATTCTTAAAAAAAAAGAGGTCATGCTAAATTTGTGGTGTTGAGTATGGGATGCATTTTGAATGAGAGAATACAACATTCAAAAATCACGAAAGAGGGAAATTCTGAAAAACTCTAGAGCAAGAGTGCAACAGACTAAAAATCCTCATGTCCCCAAGAGCAGAGGTAGCCCAAACTTGCAACAGCATTTTGATTTCACATTAATAGCCAAATATACATACGAATTTCATTGTTTGAGTACTTGCTTATGAAGAAGATCTTAATTTTGAGAAGTTCTGATATCCTCAATTATACAAAATAACAGAAGTTCAGTGAAATGGAACAAATATTTATGTCCTTCCTATCAGCCTGAACACCTATTGCACTTTTCCGCACCTCTGATAAAGGTCTGATTCGATTCTGTATTCAACTGTATGAGGTTTTTACATTTGATTGTAAACCCTTTGAGGACTGTCTGCCATTTATCTCTGTATGCTCCACTGCTTATGTAGGGTTTTGTATGTTGTGGATATGAAATGAAATTAGTATATAGTTTACATAAATATAGAACTTGGTAAGAAATGTTATTACATACGAAATTATTGATAGTATTGTATTTCTGGCCTTGGATTTCCAAATCATCTTGATTCTGAGCTGCCAGCAGAACTTCTATGACGGTTCTAGCCTTACTTGTAAAATAATGGATGAATTTATTTAAAAAATCATACTTAAAAAAGACACTAACACTACTTATATGCACATCAATCAACCCTCTACCTGTGCTTACAAATCAGTTAAAAGCCTTAAAATGGATCCAGTTAATTCAATTACCCAATTTCCCACCAGAACTTCCAGCTTACATGTGTAAAGGGTTGCTTTATCAAAACAAGGACCAGGAATGGAAACTTTAGTCCAGAGTAGCCTCAGGAAAAATTCATCATATACTCACATCCTCCATTTGTGCTACGCTGGTTTGGATTTATTTACCACAGGCTGCTTTGTAAGTGATCTTTGATATGTTGTGTGTTTTATCTCCCCATGACCAGAAATGACATCTCTTATGTTTCTTTGGTATTTTCCAGCAGGCTCTTACATAGGGCCTTATTTACCAAGAAAATATGTTGGCTGATTAGGCTGACTTGGGTTTTCAGCAATCTTTGTGATCTGTAAAATAGAGGACTTTAATTTTTTTTTTTAGTATTGCCTTGAAATCATGTAAACCCAGAGTTTTGAGTAGGAAACTAACATGATGGCCAGGAGTGTGAGAAGAATAAAACAGAGATAGTATCTTCTAGATGAGATACTTCAAAAAGCACCACTGCTTTTAATCCAGTAGTCCTCTGTGAGCAGATGCAAAGAGCCTGCTTACCACATGGAATGCAGACAAGTTTATTTATTGCCCGGACAGAGACAGAAGACTCCACTGAGCCTCCACTGTCTACTTATTAAAGACAGAAAGCCAACTAAAGTCAGTATGTCCATAAAATGAATTCAGCACTCTAAATTACACAGTTCCTAACAAGGGACTTAAAAGAATGAAAAGATAGTAAAATAATAAATTTAAAGCACTTTTTATCAATATCTTCTTTAGTTTCAAACCTATTCTGCAAGCAGGCAAAAAAAAAAAAAAAGCTATTCTCACTTTACAGATGAGAAAAATGAAGCTCAAAAGCCAAGTGACAAGTGGGAAAAGTGACCCACAAGGCAATACTTTAAGGGTAAAATGATTGGGATTTATTGAAAAAAACCTAAGTATCCAAGAAAAAAAGACCAGGTCACTCCAAGGTAAAGAAATGAGATCGGCATTAGACTTTATGCAGAAAAACAATGGAATAACATACTTGAGATACTTAAATAAAGAAAATGTGAGCAAACGATTTTAAATCTAGCTGAACTTGCCCTTCATGTATAAAGAGCGCAAACTTAAAGCATGCCCAAATTCAGGAAATAAGATTGCCCCAAGCTCCTCCCACAAAATCTACTGGAAAACTAGCTTTAGAAATGATTGAAGAGACACCAGTTTGAGAGTAGATCAACATGAAGGCTACGCTAACCAGTTTGATGAGAGTATTTCAAATTGTGTATGAAAACACCACACTGTACCCCATGATTGCATTAATGTACACAGCTATGATTTAATAAAAAAAAAAGAGTAGAAGATTAACATTAAATAACCTGTAGAATCAAAACTAAGGATCTTATAATGGACATAGTACAGTGTGTGATGTTTACACGCTCTGACATTGTATACAGAGTGCAACTGTCAAAAAGGGGGGAATGGGAAGATTATATGAAAAATACGATCAATTGGTTGTTTTATAGGAATCTGTCTAGAAGTAAAAAAAGGATTTCAAGTCCATGATGGAAGACAAAGAGGGAACAAGAAAGAAAAAGTAAGTATCTCATTTCTCTAAAGCTCACAGCAGGAAATCAACACACAAGAGTCAAAAAAAGTGTCATTAAGTAAAGGTAACTATTACATCAAAAACAGAAGCCTTCCTAAATACCAAAAAAAAGGACAAAAGAAAAAATTATCATAAAACCATATAAAAAATTGGAGGCCAAACAAATGTATTGATTTGATCAATTAATGTATGGGCTTAATTGGCCTATTAAATAAAAGGACTTTCAGAGAAACGCAAATGTCACACGACAAACTCAAACTCATGATTACATGATTAGGTAGCAGAGTTGGGAGCAGTGTCAGGTCTTCCTGGCTCTGAGCTCTCTTTATAGATGAGACGAAAGAGCTCACCCACGATGGGAAACACCACCAAATATTCTTCAATGAAAACTTCTATCATTAAAAAACAAAGTAAGTAAAATACAAATCTGAATAGCAAAAACATTTTAAATTATAATAGCCAGGTATTAGTTTATAAAATAAATGTCATTTGTGGAATTCATTTACCTAATTCACTCAACAAACTGACTAAGGCTGCACATGTGACCAGCTCCTTTTCCAAGTGTTGGGGATTAAAAGCTTGAATATCATTCTTCCTGTGTACACAGTCCCAGAAATATAAATGAAATAAATGTTGGCTACACTTAAAGATACATGCTAGTGTCAGCCTCCTACAATAAAAGATTAACAATAAAAACGATGGCAAGTCCTAGCCCACACTGATACCAGTAGGTGCTACTAAAAAAAATGCGTTTTAGTGCCGTATGAGACCCAGGCACAAAACAACAGCTCATTAAAATGCCTAAGATAAGAATGACTGCCAAGTAAAGCATTCTGTCACAGGAATGAAACTAATGCTTCTATAAAAGTAACAAAAAAGCCACAAAATTTTTCTCTGCCTGCCTCCCTTTTCCAGACGAACTCTTATGTTTTATATGAAAATGGCTTTCATCTTTCATGGCATAGAAGGGTTGATGGCTGCTGGCATCAAACCTGCTAAAATCAACAGCAGTGTAATTATCTACACACTTTCAAGTGTTTTCAAAATATATACTGGCTGGGATTTTCCTAATTTAGAAATACACGCTTTATGCTGGTGGTCTAGGACTATCAATAATCTGCACTAAAAAGAATTTTAAAATCATGCCCAAAGCATTCTTTTCTATGGCAATTATGTGACTTGTTTATACAGCATCTACTTTCACAAAGTGTTTGATGCAGTCTACAATAGACTAATGTCATACTGCTCATTGTGACACTACATTAATGATAAATTTATATGAGCTGCTACATGTCAAGCCCTTAGAACAGAGCTTGACATATGACAAGTGTTAGCTATTATTATATTAATAGTTCCATTCAAAGATTCTTTTTAATAAAAATGTGAATAAGTGCATGAAGGTAAGTAGGTGACTACACTTGTAATGTCCCTGTTATGCTAGTTAAAAATGGGAAGGAATTTTAGTACACGGAATTCTCAAAACATTTTTTTAAAACTACAGATTTGGAAAAAAAAAATCCATGGAAGTTGGATTTTTAAAACTACAGATGCTTAAAAAAATAAATCTATGGAAGTTGAAAATTAAATGGCATAAAATTATACAGATTAGACTTCCTTCCTGAGGACACCAAAAATATATTTTATAAGCAATTCCTCCACGGGCCACCTTTAAAAAAGAAAATAGCAAAACAAAGCCAAGATCTTATGAAACCTGATCTAACTTGAGATGTGGGTACAGATTATGCATATGTTGGGATTTACAAGGAAAAAAAGGGAAACTGACAAATCAGGAATCTCAAACAAGATACAAATTTTTTAGCAATAAAACAACGAATTGCATATTAGAAGCACTGTAATTACTCCTTTTGTTTGGTTTCTCTGTAATTACTTTTAATAAATTACTCTGCCTCCCCCCATCACTCAAGTAAGTTGTCATCCAAAGGCACAATCAGTACAACACAGGACACAAAGCCACTCACAGATAGAGAGGGAGGGAGGAAGGGAGGGAAGGAGGGCAGGCTGGTGCCTCAAGAGCTGTGACTCATTAGAATCCATAAAGCTTTTCTATGGAAATCAAGTATCAATGAAGCTATTGTAAGATTTTGCAGCTATATAAATGTAGACTAGTTATGAATTCTCACAGGGCAACAGCACTCTCAAAAAGAAGCAAGGGCACCAATGCCTGGGAAATCACTCAACTCCAACGCAGCCTCAGTTGTGTAAGACGGCTGCCTAAGCCTACCATTTTGCTCAGGGCAGGGTAATTCCTACAAAGTAAAGGGACCCTTGGTTCAGCACTCCCTAGGTTCACCCTGTGTCATTTTGCTTAGCGGTGCGATGATGGCTCTGGAGTCAAACCTAACATAATCACCATCTGCTATTATGGGTCTGAGAAAGAGTGAATAATTTTTATCAGTGTTAATATTGGTTTCCAGAAATTATAAACAGAATGTAAAACAGACCTTCATCACGAAAGACAAACAGCAGTAAAACTCTTTGTTTAATAGTTTAAAATTTGTACCTACCTTTATCGAATATTTCAATATTAGAACTAAAGTATATAAAATATTAAAAGGAACAGCATTTTGTGCAAAATGCATAAACCAAGTTGGATTTTTACATAAATAATTTTTGAAGTCTGTGAATTATTAGAACTAAGATTAGCATTGTGGTTCAGAGTCAAGTGTGTAGATGAAACAAATGAAATAAAAGTAGAGTTAAAATGCTCCAGACTTTAGGAAGGATATTATCACAAAGAAAATAATTTTTGTTTTTGTTTTTTTAAAGATGCAGAAAAGAGAATTTATCATTTTGCTCCAATTAAAACAGCCACTAAAATACTGTGAAGTCCACTCTTTTTATAACCATCCTTCTGGATTTTTATGTTTTACTCTAGATATTTTATGAAAAATTTCACAGCTTTTAAACAATTCCAGCGATGAGTAGCTTAACAGTATTGTTTTTCAGGTTCTGGCAGAAAGGAGTAATTACGGTAACCTTAAAGAGTGCTGCTGTTGGGAACCATTTGCACCTAGTGTTCATTATGACTAATCCTAAAAGAGGCCAGACAATCTCACGCTGGCTAAGACCACGGGCTTGGAAACACACTAATGCACATAAAGGCTCGCTTGTTCTTAATAGTCAACCTTAGCATTGCTGACTTTTCAATGATTTGAAAGTAAGCCAATGAATACTTCTGACATCATCATATGTATCTACTGAAAACCAGAAATGAGTACTGTAAAATTTGTTACCTGCATATTATCAGATATGCATAAACTAGGAAGGGTGCTTCTTTTGAATATGAAAATTGGAGTTCTCTTTCTTTAATGGAATCACACTGTATCCATAGGTTTTCCTTAAATATATTATTTGATTATTATATATTCTAATCCTTAGAATAATGATGTTATTACAACTTTGTATTTTACAAGTCTATATTTATAAAAACGATGTTTCTTAATCTGACTGCGGCGTAACTTGTATTAATTTTTAAATCATTTAAAGGCAGAAACAGAAAATAAAATGTGTTCTTCCAAAACCAATAGCCATGTAGTAAAATCTACTAGTTTTAAAAATGCACATATAATTCACTATTGCAATCACAACTGATTAACCTGCTCTTCGCAGAGCTGGCTAATCCATGCATCCTAATTGTTCGTTATGTAGTTAGTTGTTCATATTCTCCTTGCGTTTCTGTTACAAAAATTATTCAAACTAAATAAAAGGAATAATAAAAAGAAGAATAAATAATAAATAAATAATAAATAATAAAAGAAGAATATTAAAATGGAACGATAAAGTACCTGAGAACCTGAAGTAGAAGAGAGAGGAGTTTTGTCCTTTTCATTGAAAACAAACAAAAAAAGAATTCAGTTATACCAGTGGGAAAAGGGCTGAAATTCAAAGCCAAATTAAAATGGAAATAAACGTCAGAGAAAATGTGAGAAGATAAGAGAGAATGATGCATCTTCAGAGGTAAGAAATGAAAACCTGTTGAGACAGTATAGAGAAAGATAGTACAACTATCTGGTGGGTGGGAATGATGATAGAAGAGGCCAAAGAAGGCCAGGAGAGCATTTTAAATCGCTTTATCCAATTTACTTTATTTCATTATTCGTTATTTTAACCCACAGCTGAGTGCAGAGTGAGTTTGTTTAGCTTCCCCTTTTGAGATCACTGCAAAACTCAACTAGTATTTCAAAGTTACATCAGGCTGTGCCTACCACTCAGCACTTTCAAGATTTTCTTTGGGGGGTGGGACAACAAACACCTCCTGTACGATGTTCTTTACTTGAAGATCTTGCCCATGGCTTTGCCCCACGGCTCTGTTTTCCTTTTTCAGGCAGGTCAGAAGGCTCTGCTTTCCACAAGGCAGTAAAAGTTGTGCCCTCCTATTGGAGGAAAAGTGTTATGACCCTAGCATAGTTAATACAGGCTACTTAACCAAATTCACTCATCTCGGCTGAATCCTGAGAGGCCTGAAGCTGCAGACACTTGGGGGATGAAGGCAAGGGCAGTGTGGAGGGCATGAAAGGGGCCAAGGAAAACAAAGTAGGCAAATAAAGGCAACAGCTAGATTTAAAGTGCGTACCTATCATAATGACTAAAACTTATTTACTTCTTTTACAGTAATATAAAATGAATAAAATCAGAAAATATAGGTTTATTTTAATGTAGAAGAAGCACATAGCAGATACATGAATTAAGAGTAAATGAACAACCTGTTTCTTCCATGGTGTGGCAGACATTTTAAAAAAGAGCTCAGGATACTTAATTGTAAGTGAACTACAACAAGCTCAAATCCTAGCAAAAGGTTACCACATGACCTCAGAATGAATGCTCATCATCAAAGAATTCGATCTGTATTTCAAAATAGGTAGAAAAATCTCGCCTACCAGCTGCAGGACAGCACTGGTACCCTTCAGACCTTGCGATAACAGCATTGGTCACTCATCACACTCCCTTCCACCTAGCCCTTAGAAATAGCACATGCTTTGCCTCAGGAAACTCCAAACCTTCTCCAGAGTATAAGAGAAGCAAAACAGTGGACAAAGAGTTCCCGGAGTGCTGTGCAGAGCCCAGAGAAAAGACCGGAAACATCGATAATTAATATTCTCTGATATGACTCCGAAATTTCCCATCTTCTTGATTTCCCCACCTCCACCCCCAAAACTAATCAGCTTTAAGCTTCATTCCTTGAAAGGAAGTTCTAAATGTTAGTCCTAATCTTTATTTTCTTGTTTTCTTTGGAACTGCCACCTTTATTTTCCAAGGAAAGACAGAGGTGGATCCGCCGCCGCCCCCCCCCCCAAGTTCTAACACAGCAGCCTCTGTCCAGGGGAAATGATTGAGTAAGAAACCTTTAATCCTGGAAGGTAAAATCCTTCCCATTTTAGAGGAGGTTGGCCTCCGCATTTCCTTTCTTAGAAGAGACCGTGGTCAGATCATGGGTATCACAAATGTGGATACTTCTAGTTCAGATTTTGGTAGTGACAGTATCTAGTGATCCTCAAAGATAATGGCTTTCTATTCTTTTCTGCACGCTACACTGTGCATTTACGTAATCTTACTTTTGGTTTAAAAAATAATAGCTACAATACTTAAAATACTAAGCAAGCCACAATTCTTCTCCTTTTTGGGTGTTTTTACAATCTCATTCGCCACTTCACAAACATTTTAAAAACACCTAAACTGTGGAAGTTAAACATAGCCTTCTGGAGCATGTTGAGGTATGGTCAAAAAACTGAAGTAATGTCAAAATGACAACTTTTTCTATTATTGTTTAACTGAAGTGACATACATGACTGTTTAAAAAAGAAAGGGTTGAGGTACCACTTTTGCCCGCACTGGATATCTTGCTACAAACAACTACACTCAGAGGCCAGTTCTTTTTCCAACTCTCTTAGGAGCTGCCCTATGGTATCCTTAAATGCACTCTGAAACTTTGGTATCACCTTCGTTACGATGTGCTTTGTGCACATTCTCGGACACTGCAATGCCCAAACTAAGGCAACACATCATAGAAGTTGGCAGCAATGCTATCAGCAAGAATTTGGCTTCAGAATCAAGAGTGATTCATCATACATTCTAGCAGCAGAAAAACAACACACCGCTATTTTAATCCCTTGGTGCTATCAAGAATTAAAAAACAGTGAACTGTAATTAAGCAAAAGCAACAAAAATCACATCTGCTGTAACATTTGTAAAAACACAATTTACTTTTAAGAGTTTTTAATAAAAGTCACTTAGAAGACAACAGGCTACTTACCATATTTCATAATATTTATTACAATGACAAATCAAGTTTTAACTAAACACAATTCAGGAGAAAATAGGCAGTCCAAACTTCTGCAAAGTAACATGTTGAAATTTGAAACTTGGAAAACAAATTTCTCATTTGCTTTACAGTAAATAAAGTCCCTCCTAGTGTTTTAAAAGTGATTCACTTCTTTCCTCTCTCTCCATTTTTGAGGGGACTCTAATTTAAAGACTCCATGAGTGAGAGTGCCACTGCATCTATCACGACCAAACACCCAAACCTCATACTGTTGGAGATTTATTCAGAACACTTTCATTTTTCAGAGATACCTTAAGACTACGATAATAAATGCTACTGGTCTAAAATAATAATGCAGTCCTGCCGCTCTATTTAATGAGCATAAAACAAATCTGCATCCCCGGTCACTCTTACTTGGAAGAATATAGTATACTGTGTTTCTATAAAATTCTATACATAAATTAAATCTGTGGATTAGAATAAAAACTTGTTCATAAATTTGGTACTGTATTGTTGTGACCAAGTCGTCAGGGGCATAGGAGATTTATCAAGACCTCCACTCTGTACTGTCTTTCGGGCACCCCTACCTTTTCAAACACCTCTTCCTTCCCCCTTCGTTTCCGTTTTCGTGGTCTCCGGTTCACTCGAACCCATTTCGTGACCTAAAGTTCAAAAACCAAAGAGCATTTTAAACAAGACGACGGGTCCTGAGGGCTGCCCCCCGGCGTGAGAAACGACGCACCGCCACGCGACACTGCCTTCCCTGCTTCACCTGGGGAAGCCACAGGCACCTTTCGAGGCTCTCCAGGCCGCATCCGCGCAGGGGCCCTGGGGCTGTCCGGGGTGCGCGCCGCTCGCAGCTGCAGCGCGCCGAGGCCGTCACCTTCGGCCTGGCCGCTGTCTGCGGTCAAGGGCCGGGTCTGCCGCCCGCGCGCGCCGGAGCCCCGAACAAGGGCCATCTTACCCACCGCTATCTCGCGTCGGCGCCGCGGGTGCCAGGGCTCGGCGGCGAGGCTGCGGCGCGGGACCCACCGCCCCGGGGACGAAGGGGAGAGCGGGGACCGCGCCGCCCGTACTCACCTCGGCGCTCACTTGCCGAACGAGCCCGCACTCCGTTCCGGCCTGACGCTCCCTCTGCAGCGGCTGCGGGAGAAGGGGACAGAGTCAAGTTTATCGCGGGAGCGACCCCGGCCTCCCTCCCTCGCGCCCCACCAACTCGGCGCGCCAGCCCTGTACCTCGCCCGCGGAAGGTGAGAATAGAGATAAGGGCGCCGGAGCCCGCGCCCAGCGCTCACCCTGCCCGCACGGCCGGAGCAGCAGGCGCTCGGGGCCCGCAACACCT